>NC_048298.1:151905174-151975990 GCF_013100865.1 Trachemys scripta elegans
CGGTAAGTCCGGACTAAGGTACTTCGAATTCAGCTACGTTATTAACGTAGCTGAATTTGCGTACCTTAGTCCGAAGTCCGGACTAAGTGGGGACCAGCCCTTAGAATGCTCACTGTTGTTCAACACAAGAAGTTTTTGTTTAAAACTATCCAGATGGCCTCTGTAATATTTTCCATGCTGTATTTTGAGCCTAAAAATAATTTATTTACTGAAATGCTTACACCTGTATAGTAGGACCAGCAATGGTGGTAACACAGAAATTCAGGACTAGATTCTTCATTCTGTCCCTGTTGCTTTGGAAGTGGTATCCGTCAAAAATTGAGTGGAAGCCTTATTACTGAGCCTCCTACCTTTTGTCAGACAGATTTGTTGGACATCAATAACTTATTAAATGTAATTTTATGGTTGTCTGGTAAAGTAGCCTATAAGCTCCAGGTGTTCTGTGAATAGTGATAACTAATTTTGTGACCTGTCATTTCCGGGGGGAGGGAGGAAAGGCAAGCCGTTTTCACAGAGGCTAAGAAAGGTATGTGATACTTTTAGTATCTTTAGTAACTTATATGAATGAATTACCACCAACTTTTTATTATGCATTGTTGTAAGTTCTTACATCTTTTATTTCTAAAATCTTGAAGGGTGGTGGAAAGGCATGAAGCAGTTTCTTCCTGCCAAGTCAGCAGAGCATGAAGAAACCCCTGTTCGCTATAGCAACAGTGAAGTTAGTCACCTGAGACCAAGAGAAGTCCCAACTATCTTACAGACTGAGTCTGCAGGTACCTGGTTTTTGTTGTGGACCGTGTATTTTGGCTTAATGTGTGAAATGATTTATATTGCATGCATTTGCTATAGCTGAAATCTGGTTTTACCCCTCATCTCCTGTTGCTTGTGCTGGAGAGAGAGAGCACAAGACTTTACTTTGATATATTCCTGCTTTCCTCCCTACCTGTTCTGTCTTCTCATAGTTATGAGAAGCAACCTTAATTCTGGCATATCCTAACTTTTGAGTATTTTTGCAACCTTAATGTTCTCTCTCAACTTAGTTTTGTGTGTAACTTCCTATGGCCAGGTCTACACTATAAACTTATACACCTCTACCTCGATATAATGCTGTCCTCGGGAGCCAAAAAATCTTACCACGTTATAGGTGAAACTGCGTTGTATCGAACTTGGCTTTGATCCACCGCAGTGCACAGCTCCGCCCCCCCAGAGCACTACTTTACCACGTTCTATCCGAATTCGTGTTATATCAGGTTGCGTTATATCAGGGTAGAGGTGTATCAGTATAACTGTGTCACTTAGGGCTGTGAAAAATACACATCCCTGTGCGATGCAGTTATACCAACCTAATTGCTGGCATAGACAGTGCTGTTGATGGGAGGGCTTCTCCCCTAAACATAGCTACCACCTCTTGTGGAAGTGGATTAACTACACTGTTGGGAGAAGCCCTCCTGTCAGAGTAGCAGCATCTTAAAAGCAGCACCATGGTACTGCAGCGTTTTAAGTGTAGCTCTGCTCTAAATTTTTAAATAGGCAAACTGAAAAAAACAAATTCCATCTTATGGAATCATATTAACCCCTTTAACACAGGGTTGGAACCCCTACCCCACAACACAGACCTCTGCTACTTGAGCTAACAGAGTGACTGAAAGGAGTAGTAGGTTCCCTCCTCTTTGTGGACCAGCCCTAGAGGGGAATGAGTGAGACAGTTTTCCAGTGGCTTTCACAGCTATTTGCTGACATTAGAGCAATGTAGAGATTTGGGAATCCTGGGTTTAATTCCAGGTTCTGTAGAGTGTGCTCTAGTGGGCACAGACCCTTCTGCCTGTGTCCCCTCCAATTTGTCCCTGTCCTGTCTTCCCATCTCCTGATCTTAGTCTCTTCCCCACCTGTTGGCTTCTCCCCTAGCCAGTTCCAGGGCTTCTCATGCCAGTCTCTCTCACCTCGAGGCTCCTTGTCTGCACCTCAAGTGACCTGTCAAACTAACAACTCTACTGAGCATGTATAAACTCTGATTTTTCATGGGAGAGCAAAAACCACATCCTTGACATCTGAGTATTGGAAACAGCTAAACAGTTTTCACTGAAACTTAGACCTGCTGGGCAGACACCCAGCATGGGAAATTTTCAGCCCAAGCAATTGAAGTTTGGCAGTTATAAAGCAAGTAAAATCGGGGTCTTATAATATGAAGTGTCTGTCAAGCTTAACTATAGGTGGTGTTATCAGCTGAGGCTATAATAATTGTCTACTGCTGGGTTTCTTGCACCTTCCTCTGAAATATCTGGCACTGGTAGAGACAAGATATTGGCCTATATGGACCATTGGCTTGATGCAGTGTGATAATTCGAATGTTCCCAATGAGGGCTTCACCTTTTAATACAATGCCACCATATTAGAGTTAAAAAATTTTCTGTCTGTAAAATTTTCTTTTTTGGGACATTGCACAGAGTATGCTCAACCACTGGTAGGGGGAATCGTTGGCACACTTCATCAGAGATCAACCTTTAAACCAGAAGAGGGAAAAGAAGCAAGCTATGCTGATGTGGATCCTTACAACTCACCTGTACAAGAAGTTTATCATGCTTACGCTGAACCATTGCCTGTCACTGGACCAGAATATGCAACCCCAATAATCATGGACATGTCAGGTCATCCCACTGCACCTCTTGGTGTTTCTTCTATTTCTACTTTCAAGGCTACAGGGAACCAAGCCCCTCCCATAGTGGGAACTTGCAATAAACTCTTAGCTAGGACAGATAGCTCATCATCTGCACATGCACTGTATGATACACCAAAAGGGATGTCTGGACCGGATTCCTCAGTTGAATTGGTGTACCAGGTACCACAGAGCATGCCACATTTCACAGGAAGTTGAGAACTGAGGTAAGTCATGAATGAGCTAGGGGGTGGCAAATGTGAATTCTTAAAACAAAATTCTTTGAAGGTGACTATATTAAAATGTCAGTTTTGAATCACATTGAATTTTTTTTGTATTGTAAGTTGTAGTAACGTGGAGTTGAACAAAAATGTGATGTGATATCGGAGGTCCAGAAAACTAACAATCCTGCCATTTCTTTGAGGGTATATACATATGATTGATTTGTTGCTGTTCAGAAATCATGGACACCCAGTTTACTACTGTACATGAGAGAGAGAGAGAGAGGAGGTCCCTAAGATGAACTTCAGCAATTGATAGTCACGCTGCATGGAGATGAGAGATACATTGCTATAGCCTGAGAGCCAATAATTTAGACCTTGCTGAAGGTACGGTTCCTGAAATACCAAAAAGCTTTAACATTTCTGAAATCCACATGCAACTGAAGGATTGTACCCAACATCTAGTTTCCCCAAAGAGAACTTCAAAAAAACTTGATATTTCTGGGACTGCTCCTGCTGTAACTGAACTCTAGGACAAAACTCCCACTGACTTCATCGGAAGCAGGATCGAGCTTGAATGAGTACAAGTGTTCCACCTTTTTCTTTGTGGGATCAGCAATCCGGAGTTGCTGGAAATCTCTAAGGTGAGCTACTTCGGAGGAAACAATTTTTCTACTATACTTAGCTTCCTTTTAAAAAAAACTAAATCCCAACATCTGTTAGCTTTGTAATGTAAGTTGTTACCTTTGCCACATCTTCTCAAGTCTCGTTGACTTTAAGGTCAGAAGGGACCATCAAGATCACCTAGTCTGACCACCTCCACATTGTAGGCCACAGAACCTCACCCCTGTCTTTTCTAGTGATAATTTCTCTGTACTAATTCATTGTGTGGTCAGACTCTTTTCTAAACAGAGACTACAGTGTGATCAGTGTCCTTAACAATTGGTTACTTGGGAATTTATCCCTAGTAAGTGAGACTACTGAATTATCCTAATTTTAATCCTCCGAGTTCCCAATTGCCTCTGCAATGAGGCTGAAAACTTGGTCATTCTTTGAGGAAATTGCAGGTCTAGAAGAGTGACCCTTTTTTTTTAAAGAACTTGTACTGGTTTAAATCAGTAGGCAAGTACTGCTGAGAGCTTTTAAGATTAAGGGACAGGTTTTCAAGCTCATGCACAAAAATGCCCAGCGTAAGCACATGAATAAAATGACAACTGCATGAAAGTTGGAGTTTGTGCATAGACATAGCAGTTTATTTACACAAACACTACACTTCAGGGGAGTTGCGGGTACATTTTGGCCAGGTGCATTTGAAAATTTGGTCCTCTGGACTTGTAAACATAACTGCTCATGTCTAGAATGAAGGGTGAAAATAACCAAGTCTTAACAAACAAATTGAGATTTGTTTTAAAGTGTGCACCAGTTTAGAAGCTACTATGTAACCTATTGGATTCATCATATACTTGATTGTTTCAACTGTCCCTGCAGTGTTTTTATTTTAGAATTAAAGCTGTGCTGAATTTCATATTAAGAGAAATGGAGATAAAGCTCCATAGCTTGATTTAATCTTGCCCAATGAAAATTTCTCTGGATGCTGTTTAAAAAAAATACACCACCACCAAATTGTTTTAATCACTTCGACATTTATCTTGTAGAAACAAAGCATAGTTTGTTTTGATTAAACAAATAATGGTGAGTAGTGAAAAACTTCTTTAAATAGCTTTATTTTTTTTTTTAATGGCAGTGTTGGGAGGATACTGAAAAAATTTATAAATGTGACATCCTTGCATACACAGTAGCCCAGTTTTATGGATTTTTCTATTGATACATGATTCAAATGAGCCTTGTTTTTTGTCCAGGGCCTATATAATTGGATGTACAACTAAATATAGATATAAACTAATGCTGGTAAAGGTGACTGTGCCAATCCCAAATGTTAGAAAAAATCTATTTAGTAGTACCTTACTTCATTCTTGCTGCAAATTGGAAAGATTTACTCTGCCTTTTCCCTTGATACTGAGTTTTTACAAAAATGTGATGCATAACTTATTTTTCTTCTGTTACTGAGGTACTAAGACTAATCACATTTGTGATAGTAACCATTTGGAATTATGTGCACTGTGTTTTAAGGCCCGATCCTGCAAACTCTGACTAGTTCTACTGATGAAAATAAAGTTTTGTAGGATTCGCCTCTAAATGTGAATATTTTAAGTCTCAGTGGCCTACAAGCCTCAGCCTTCCGATAAAACTTTCAATTACTAGCCCCGTTACTTATTTGTACTAGTCCCTTGTTTAATGAAAGGATTACATAAATATTTGTTAAAATTCCCACAGCTGGTGATTGTTCTAGCTATAGTATTTTCCTAAATGTATTTATTTGTTTAAAGAAAACTAGAAGTTTGGAGACACTAGCTCTTAAATGTGTCTGACAAACTTATTCTGGATAAAAAAAAAAAAATGTAGTGCTACCTATGGGCAATCTGCGCTTTGAAATAAATTTAACTAGTGAATTGTCAAAATTTAGATCAAAGCTTTAGCCAAAAGAAATGGCTTAGCAGAGCTTATTTCACAATAACTTAAGAGTGATGCAGGGAAAAAGGTAAAGATTTGCTTTAACCAGCTGCCGTATGAAAGCTGGGTCTAACATCTATCTGTACCCCAGACATAGCACATAAGAAATGAGTGCCTTTGAATAAATTCACTTGTTTTTAAGGTAGATCAGAATTTCAGTAGAAAAACATTTAGAAGCCAAATCCCTCCAATGCAGTAAGAGTTTGTTTATAGAACAATACAGTTGATGAGGCTGTTTGTCTTAAAAATCAGGACTTCTTAAAAAAAAAAAAAAAAAAGCCAAAATATTTTATAATTCTCTTTCCAGGTTTACAAAAAGCTCACTTTAAGTTGATTTTGCCACTTTAAAAATTTTTTTACTCTTGCATGAAATGTCACTAATGTACATCTGCTCAAATTAAACATGTTTATTTTAGTCATTTTTACCATGCCAGGATTACGTGCCTAACGTACAGTTCAGCATCAAACTTGATGGCCTCTATTGCAGATTTGAACTGAATGTAAGATGCATAACTACATATGGCATTATCCCATGTACAGTAAAACCAGAGGTACACTGAGGGGTTCTTTATTCTATAGCAATAATGGATTCAAAATATGAAAATGGCTGTTCTGTTCTCCCAGAATGTACTTTCTTACCTCAGCCTGTACTGTAGTTACTCTGTATTTGTATATATTGCTAGACTTTAGATTGTATAAATAGTGAGATTTTTATGTATTTTGAATAAATTGTACATATGTATCATGCTCAGGAATGATTGTGTAGAACTCATAAGAAAATTCTAGTCTGATATGAGTAGGGTGTATCCTTGTCTTTCTTGACACTAGTACTAAATCTAATAATACTAGAAGGGCTTGCATACTGCTTTTGTATGGTAGATTAGCTCTCTTAAACTAAATCTGAGAGTCTATTACACTATTCTAGCCTACACCTCTAAGTTGCTCTTTCCTCCAAGGATGCTATGGTGGTAAGCAACCTATGGCACATATGCCAAAGGCAGCACGTGAGCTGATTTTCAGTGGCACTTCACTTTCATTTAAAATTAAATAAAAATGTTAATAAATGAAGACTTGGCAAACCACTTCTGAAAGACTGCTGACCCCTGATCTATCCTATTGTGACTACATGTATTTACTTTTTGGTGCATCTAGTTCTTCCATGATACAAGAGGAGGCTGACGCCAGTTTAGATAATTCTGTGTCAGGTGACATGTTTGTACATTTAAGACAAACTCACTCTTACCAATAGAAACTGTATTTTAATATGCTGAATGTAATTAACTTCATTTAGAAATCCTGCTCTGGGGCATTAGCACCTGCTTTAAAACAAGTAATCAAAAATAGTTTAGGGGAAGGCCTTTTTTCCCCTGTACCATTGTGTACAATGGGTGATTACAAAACACTGCCCATCTTATCTATAATAATCCTGCTGTCACTTTGTGTCTAACATTAATTTCTAGGCACTAATCAAAATATTTTATTGAATAATTTAACTTAAACACTCAAGTGCCTCCTTCCAGTGTGCAAAATTCCTAATGGTTTTAATGCCTCCTCCTAGATCACTATAATTAACTGTTTCAGACCCAGTGGTTTGAGCACCTTAGAGTTTCCTTACCTGAAAATAGTACCAAAGAACAAACTGTCATTTAAAAATCAACTTTCACATACATGACTAAATAGCCATTAATCCCAAATTTTATCTTCATGATTCTGGCTACATCTTAACTGTTAATAGTGCAGATTTGTTCACACTTTCAACAGACAGGTTATAGAATTTGGAAAATTAAGGTGCCCAACAGGGAGAAATCTGTACATACAGTGGCAACCCTCAAGGGCTCTTTGACGTAGTGATCAGATTTTTGCAAGGAGGAGGGGGGTCTCATTGCAAAAGATTAAGTCTTTCAATTATTTTTTCCCTTTCTAAAAAGATATCTGTTCTTCGCAAGATTCTGTTAAGTCTTCTCTTAAGATAATCGTTGCCCAAGATTCTGTCATTCTCCAGTGGCTGAGAAACAGTAGTCTTCTCTTTCAATGTGTGCCACTTCTCTATTTCAACTCTTGTATTACACCAGTGTTCCTAAAAAGGAGGAATACATACATATTAGCTAAAATTATAGATACAGCTGGACTAGCCGATACAGCGTCTACATTGTTCATATTTGCCTTCTTTGGGGCAGCAGATATGACTCATTTAAGCACTAGTAACCAAGGTAATTTGACAGTTGATTGGAGGGTTTTCTTTGAAGTGAGACTTCTCTATCATAACTACACAGATATCACGCAAACTGGTCCAGGATGCTAATGTTAGTAATTGTATGTGCACTTCAGGGCTTTCAGCCTAGCCTCAATCCCTTACTTAATGAGCCAGATGGAAGGATGGGGAGCCTGCTGCCACTCCAAAGCAATCACACTTGAAGTTTACATCACTATCATATACAAAGTAATTAAGTCAATTACATTCTCTTATTAACTAGTACTGCAACTGCTAAAGGTAACTTTACCTCATGCTACATAGTCAAGCTAAGTTTTATCAATATACATCCGGTTTAGGATCACTGAAAAAGTCCTAAGGGAATAGCCTGCCAAGTGACATCGGGGGGGAGAGTGTGCACAGCAGAATAATAGAAAAGCTCTAGTTACTATTACTGCACCCACCACACTGGTATCTGATTTAGGGTGAGTTCACTCAAAAAAAAAAAAAAAAAAAAATGTATGTGCATAGCATCCACCTTGCAGTATAGGCCACTGCCCCATTAGAACAGACTTTGACTTCCAATAGTTAAAGCATGCAATGACCATTCTTTACTACTCCACAACCACACCTCCACCAAACCATTGCACCCTTATGCCTGACTGACCTGAACTTCTGCTAGTTTTGACTGTGCTGCTTCAACTTTGCATTTCAGATTCTCCACATCTGCCTGGTAGAAAATAAAAAAATGCAACAGTTTTCAAGTACACTCTAGGTCGATAATCCCATTGACAGAGTACAGCAGCTCATCGGAATGGTGTGGGGCAGAAACATACCAGCATTTCTACAGATTAAATACCAAAAGGCGTTTTGAAAGGGAGCACCCAGCCATTATTGGAATTTCAAATAGCCACACCCCACTGCCGGTGAAGGGATGGAAAAGCCATGTTGTAGACACAGTTTTCCTGGTACCTTCTGCAGTTACTGAAAAGTAAATAGTATGACACCACGAAGTGCTTACAGTGTAGTCACAGGCCACAAATGATCTGCACCACTAGATAACTCCTCTGCAGAGATGAGTGAAAAGGTTTTTTAGGCAGAAGAAAAATTTCAACCAAATTTGCTACCACTCCAGAACAATCCATAACTTAGTTTTCCTTGTCAGCCTCAAAGCTTTCCTCTACAATTCTAGGTTGAGGCTCCCCCACAAACTAGCAACTATAGGTGCTGCAGCTTGTCTGAGTTACCCAAATATGATAAGATTTATTTTTTAACCAGAACATTCTTGAAAGCTGTGTAAAAGACTTGCACTTACTTGTAGTAAGCAATTTTACCCTCATCCCTTACAAAAAGCAGTAGTCTTAACCTGCAAGTTTTGAAATAGCGAGTGGAGAAACGGGTCTTCAATCCTTACACCTTTTATCATGCCACTGGTAAGTAGAGTCATCCACTTTCTATGGACCAAGCCTCATCTTTTCTTCATAAACCCACTTGTTTCTGCACACCCACTGCCCCCTCATTATCGTACACCCAAAACCGTTCCATACACTGGCCTTGTATCCCAGATTCTGTTTCTTTAAAGTTCTGCACAGAGTGATCTAGAAGGACAAGGGACTTACTAGGAGGAGGGGTTGTACAAGATGGGCTATAGGCAGTAAGATAACAGAACTTACTTGTGCTTGCTGTAGTCTGTGTTTTGCTTCCTGTATCTGTTGTTTACAAGATTCTCTTTCTAGCCTGGAAGACAAACACATTAACATTTCCCTACTCTGCTCCCTATTTCTGATGATCAGAATCCCTTTATGGAATTACAGTCTTCTAAATTAATTGGTGTTGACATGCAAGAGGACAAGGATGAAAACGGAATGATTTAGTTCATTTAAGAATTTGTATTGTACCTAAGCTTATGGCTAAACCCTTTAAAGAAGTGAATGAGGTTTTTTTGGGGGTTGATCCAAATAGGTCAGTTGTTTTAAGCCACAATGAAATCAATGCAGCTTAACCAGCAGTTATAAGACCAGGCAAACTGCTTCTTAGATAAGGTTCAAAGGCCATTTAGTGCAATCAGTATGCTCAACCAGATCCTGTATGCTTGCCACCACGAGTTATGCATAAAGATCATGTTCACTTTTAGAGAGCAGATGTAATTCCAGTTAGCACTGGACATGGAACTCCGATCAGTCCAAACAATGGCTATTTGAGTTACTGGCAAAAGTTTAAGTAAATGCAATGCCATTCAACTCTTGAGCAGAGCCTTGGGAGGACTGCTTGAATATATATGCACATTAACTGAGCATGCAGTTATGTGAAATTAGGTATTCCAAGGGCTCAACAACTGGGCAACCTCTTCTGAGACAGGCACAGTGAAATCAATGGGAGTTTATGCAGCAACTTGCTTGTACCTACAATTTGGCCCCTAACGTTTTGTATTTGTGACAGAAAGAGAAACACTTTAAAAAACAAACAAACAAATATAGCCTTGTGACATTTCCTATCTTCCAATATAAAGCATACACTAACAGCTGCTAAACTCCCCCCACCCCCACCACTGAATGGACAAGATGTTAGGACTGTTCAGACATCAATTCAATATGGAGATAGACAAATTATGCAAAAGGAACTATTTCTGCACACAATGCACAGTCAACCTGTGGAACTCTCTAATGGGATTTTGTGAAGGCCACGACTAACAGGGTTCAAAAAAGAACTAGATAAGTTCATGGAGGATAGGTCCATCAATGGCTCTTAGCCAGGATGGGCACGGATGGTGTCCCTAGCCTCTGTTTGCCAGAAGCTGGGAATGAGCAACAGTGGATGGATCACTTGATGAGTGCCTGTTCTGTTCGTTCCCTCTGGGGCATTGGCCACTGTCAGAAGACAGGATACTGGGCTAGATGGACCTTTGGTCTGACCTACTATGGCCACTGTTACGTTAAGCTTCCCAGTCCTCAAATTGAGGGGGAGGTCGTCCCCCCCCCCAGGAAAGGGAAGCTGTAGCTTTAAGTTTCAGCCTACCATTATGCCACAGTTCTACGCTAGTCACGGTGTGTTTATACAGCACAAAGTTGCAGTTAAGTGTATAAATTAGAAAAAGATTCCACCCCCTTCCAGAAAATTCTCTAAACCTGTTGGTTTCCTCTACCTTATTCCCTGTTTCTGAGGCAGTTGGGCAATGGAATGTTTTAACTTCTTTAGCTCTTTTGTAAGTGCCTGAAGTTCAGCCTTCTCTTGCTGTTGAACATGCTGCACTTTCACAGGATTCAGCTGCCCAAGCACAGCTTTTGGTGGCAATGCTTCGACAGCGGCAGGATCCATTTTCTTACCCAGGAAGGCTCTTCCAAGTTGGACTGTTCTATCATAAGATGTTTTCTGAAGTGAAGGCAGAAAGTCAGTGTTTCATTAACAGCAAAAATATCAAATGAAAAAGTTATTGCACAAGTCAACAGGTTTCATGTTAGAATACAGATATATATATATATATATATATATATATATATATATATATATATATATAAAATTTTCTTGGTTAAAAGATACTGGTAGAGTAAAACACTCCATGAAAACTCATATTAATAGGTCTAATCCAAGCCATTATGTAGGCTTGTTTCATAACCGCTTAGGGTAAACTCAAACAGATGTTTTGTATTACTGTACACACTCTTACCTGATTTACAAAAATGCATTAAGAACAAGGAATTAGCAGGACTTTTTACACAAAATGCTTTATAGATGTTAATTGGCTAAAGCCTCATACCACTTTTATTAAGTAGGCAAAGGCTGTATATCTCCTCACCCACCTCTGGAGTGAAATATAGCACCAGTTTAACTGCAGCACTCCTTAACTGTTTAGGGGAAAAGTTTAATAACTTTTAGGAAAAGTTACTAAAATTAGAAGTTGGTCAGGAACTAAGCCAATTCTCCTACTGGTGTAAAGAGAGTCAGATTTTTAATGACCACAAATGGTCAGGTTTTGTTATAATGTCTTATCTGAAAAGCAGCATCTCCACCAGCATAAAGGTCACTAGCACCATGCTTTGTTATTGATTCAATAGCAACCAATTCAGAAAGAGAGTGTCACTTCTGAATCAGTAACACTACTTCCTGCATCATCCAGGTATTTCTGGAAGACGTCCCATATCTAAGTTCTGATCCAGCATGATGCTGCATAACTTATGAAATACTAAGATCACAACACACCTACCCAAAAGTTTTTCCATATCCTTTAAGCCACAACTCCTTTTAGGGTCCCTGAATCATAACCACTCTCTGGAGAGCTGTCAGTGCTGTTGCTTGCTTTCTATAGGTTCCTGTTCAGTACCACAAGAAACTCCCACCCCCTGCACACATAGGAAGATACTCTGGGAATAGAGAACATTAAATCACAAGGCTTATCTACAGTAACTCCTCGCTTAACGTTGTAGTTATGTTCCTGAAAAATGCGCCTTTAGGTGAAACGATGTTAAGCTAATCCAATTTCCCCATAAGAATTAATGTAAATGGGGGGGGGGAGGAGTTAGGTTCCAGGGAAATTGTGTGTGTGTGTGTGTGTAATTTTTTGTCTGGTGAAAACACACACACACAAAGTTTTAAACAAACAATTTAATACTGTACACAGAAATGATGATTGTGAAGCTTGGTTGAGGTGGTGGAGTCAGAGGGCGGAATATTTCCCAGGGAATGCCTTGCTGCTAAATGATGAACTAGCACTCAGCTGAGCCCTCAAGGGTTAACACGTTGTTGTTAATGTAGCCTCACTCTCTACAAGGCAGCACGAATGGAGGAAGGAGAGACAGCATGGCAGAGAGAGACAGAGCCACACCCTGTATGAGAGAAAGAGAGAGAGAGTTGCGCTTTTCCCCTTTAAGTACGCTGACCTCACTAAGTACATTGTCTTTAAAAAAAAAAATCAGGAAGTCGAGACAGCAGCTATGGCCAGCAAGCTCTCTCCATCCTGAGCCCTGTCCTGTCCCCACCCTGCTCTATATGGAGAAGAGGTAAGCAGGCAGCAGGAGTAGGGGGACACCCTGACATTAGTTCCCCCCCCCCTCTCCCCTCCCACCTACACAGCAAGCAGGAGGCTCCCGGGAGCAGCTCCAAGGCAGGGGGCAGGAGCAGCACATGGCAGTGGGGGCAGGGACAGCTGAACTAGTGGCAATTGGTAGCCTGCTGGGCAGCTGCTGCACAGGGAACTATGGGGAGCGGGGAGCTGCCGGTCCACCCTGGTTCCAAGCCCCCCCACCAGCTAGCTCCAAAGGGCTGCTCTTCCTGCAAGCAGTAGACAAAGCAGGCGGCTGCCAAACAATGTTCTAAGGGAGCATGGCTCAACTTTAAACTAGCCTGTTCCCTAATTGATCAGCAACATAACGTTAACTAGGACGACTAAGAGAGGAGTTACTGTACTTGATTAAAAAAAAAAATAAAAAATACTTGAACTGAAGAAAGGAAACAAAAAAATTGGCAACATTAATCTTGCATTGTAGTTTATACGTTGTGGGCCAGTTACCATTTGTACAATCTCTTCTTGCACTTTCTCTCTCTGTGCTAGTAGCAGCTCCTTTGTCCGAACCATGCTGGTTAGTTCCTTTTGTAGATGTAAATATTTTGCCTGTAAAAGAAGTTTTCATCTTAGTATCACACACACAATTTCTTTTAGTACTATATAAAAATACAAACCATTTCCAGCTCATGAAAAAATAATTTTTAAAAAATCTGGAGCATGCAAAAAAATAGAGCAGCCTCGTTTTCTAGGAACATTTGTGAGTCATTAAAAACAAAACCCAAAACACCATGCGAAATTAAAATCTAACTACTGGAGCTGGTTCCCCATCAGTCGATATTGCACATGACTTTGCTTATACTGTTATACACATTTAGAGAGTTATTCTTCATCAGCCTCTCTCACCCTAGGATGGCATTTTTATTAAGTCATGTAAATTACAAGCTTTATTTTTGTGTTACTGTACAAACACTATACTATTTGGTTACAGACAAAATGACCCTTTGAATTCTATTCCAGCCTTGCAGCTTTTCAGGCCATTAGGTTCACAAGTGATTTCAATAGAAAATTAGTTGGCAAGGTATTCCATATTATTTTAATTATTTAAATCCAAATGTTACAGTGAATAGTCTGTGTGATTGTGTGCAAAAAGCCCACTATTAGCCGAGTTATGACTAGGGCCAGGGTTTTCCAGCAATTAAAATATGATGGAAATTTTGGATATGCATTATATTCATACAAAAAATATTGTTCTGTGTTGTAATACTGAGGGCTACAGCCAGCTGTGCAGGGGGAGTGGGGGAACAGATTTTGAGTACTGAGGGCTGGAGCCAGTCCAGCTGTGTGCTGGGGGAAGGGAGCAGGAGTCAGCTGTGCAGAAGAGGTGGTGGACAGATGTTGGGCACCGAAAACCTAGAGCCAGCTGTATGCTGGGAGGAGGGGGAAAAGTGGGCAGCAAGGCTCAACAGCAGCCAGCCTCTGCCCTGGGGACATGTTAGGTGTCTCTAGGCAGAAATCGGGGGGGCGGGGGGGGGAGCACATGACCCTGTATGCCCCACCCACATATCAGATCTACCGCACGCTCTGCCCTGCGCCTTGGGGAGGAACCAGGTGTTTCCAGGCAGAAGTCTGGAAGGGGGTGGAGCAGTGACCCTGCATGCCCCACCTCCCTCTGATCACCGATGCTAGAAATGAAGAATCATTTTGGAAAAAACGCAGCAATAGTAGCAATTTCCAGAAAACACGGTCCCTACTCATGACCATATTAAGTCAATAGGTTCATACTCTTACTATAACCTCAATCCTGCAGACATTGATCAAGCCGTTTATAACCAGTTAGTTGTTTATGCTCTTTCCCAAAGTTATTCTCTCACCAGACCGACACCCCTGGAGACCTCCATTACAGATGGAGCACCAGCAGTGCAAGCTTCCCCAATTGCCCTGCTAATTTGCTTCAGTTCTGACACACGGGGATCAGCATGGGGGATAAAAGGGTGCGCATTTAATCTTTGGCCTCTTTTCTGAGACTATTAACAAGGGTGCAAATCATACTCCTAGGAGAATTCTGTGCCAAAAACTTAAAAATTCTGTGGACAAAATTTTAAAATTCTGCAAATTTTATTTGTCAAAGTAACACAATATAATCACACCAGTTTCAATTATTTCGGTAATTTATTTCAAATGCCTGTCAGCAAGTATGTCAACAATGCAGACAACAAAAATGATTTCCTCAGGAGTAGAGACTTAATGAAACCCTATGATAACCCTGTGACGTTGCACCCCATAAGCCTTTATGGAAATATGTTTATGAATGTATATATGACATAACTGGAATATGTTTTATGCTACATATGCCATGTAATATCTATGTAAAGGTTATGATCTACTGAATCTATTCATCCTATTTGTATGCATGTGTCGTGTTCGAAGTTATGAATATCGGCTGTGTACTTGCTTGATTTCTAAGTAACCTTAGTACAGCATTTAGGTCAGCTTCTTTAGAAAGGAATTTGCAAGTTAAGTGCGCAATCAAGAAGCACTTAATGGGCAATGGATCTTGAAAGGCTCCAATCCACATAAGAAGTCTACATGAAGACGTTCAAGGTAGCATGTGAACAATGCCTGTAAGAACTAAGTCATGCATGGACGTGTGACTTGCCCAGGTGACTCCAAAACTCTATCTTGGAGCTGGACTTTGCATAGGAGAGAGGAGGGGGTCTCCACCCACAAGAGAAAGTCTATTTAAGCCTATGGGAGACCCCTCCATTTTGTCTTCAGCTAGCTCAAGAGATAGCCTCTCCACTCCCAAGGATACCTGAAAGAAACTGGAACAAAGGACAGTAACTATAGGGGGTGTGAGCAATTGCTGGACCCAGACTAGGAGACTAGTCTGTAAAAGGAAGCTTCCTGGAATTCCTCTGAGGGTGAGGTTTTTATCTGTATTCAGTTTTCTTACTGTATTAGACAAACTTGCAAGTTCTATTTTATTTTGCTTGGTAATTCACTTTGTTCGGTCTGTTACTACTTGAAACCACTTAATCCTACTTTCTATATTTAATAAAATCACTTTTTACTTATTAACACAGAATATGTATTAATACCTGGGGCGGGGGGAGAAAGGGGGCAAACAGCTGTGCATCTCTCTCTATCAGTGTTATAGAGGGCGAACAATTTATGAGTTTACTCTGTATAAGCTTTATGCAGGGTAAAACAGATTTATTTGGGGTTTGGACCCCACTGGGACTTGAGCATCTGAGCGTTAAAGACAGGAACACTTCTTAAGCTGCTCCAATTAAGCCTACAGCTGTTAGGGGATGTGGTTCAGATCTAGGTCTGGGTTTGCAGCAGGCTAGCGGGTCTGGCTCAAACCAGGCAGGGCACTGAAGTCCCAAGCTGGGAGGTCAGGGAAAGCAAGGGCAGAAGTAGTCTTGGCCCATCAGTTGGCAACCCCAAGGGGGTTTCTGATCCAACCTGTCACAAACCCAATCCAGTTGGGGGGTGCTGGAGAGGCTGTGTGGGGCCACCAGCCCAGACACATACCCTCCTCCCTCCCAGAGCCCAGGTACAGGTTCTGCTCTGTAAACTCTGTCCCGCCAGGGGACAGGGTGTGGCCCTGGCCTTCCTCACCCTTTGCCAGAGCCAGGTCTCCCAGGCCCACAAGGATCAAGCCGGTCAGCCAGAGAGTGCAGAGGCTCCATCCCTGCCAGGCCGACCAGCAGCACTGCAGCCCCAATTCTGCAGGGAAAACATGAAATTTTGCACAAATTCTGCATTGTACAGTGGTGCAGAATTCCCCCAGGAGTAAAATTAGTACCAGGACACACTGTCTTGTGAGTTACCTGTCCACTGGCTAGAGACCAAACTTATTTCACACAAATTACAAACTGCTATTAGATGGTAACAACTTGGACTGGCTTTGAACCACCGAAAGGCCCCATATTCTAATTCAGTTCTCTAATTTGATCCTCACTACTGCTTTATTTTTAAAACTTTATTCACCTCTCCCTACAAAAACAAGACAAACAACGCAGGGGCAGCAGATGGCACTTGAGCTACCTAAGGGAAAAATTCCCGATGACTGGGCAGGGGAGCACACCAAGAGTGGAATGCATATGTGCAATTACTCAAAGAAGAGCACAACTGTGTGGAAGCAAAGTGATACCACAGGTTTAGAATCTGGTTTCTGATTAAAAAACATGTACTATTACGAAGTGACCAATAGTTCCATGTGCCCTCTCCCTAGTTTATTTAGGAAAAAAATGACAACTAAACGGATCCTTGTGATCCTTACATTCTAAGATGGAGACTAAAATACAGACAATCTTACCTTCAATTTCTGTGCTTGTTCTTGGTTTTTCATGTGCCGAAGAAACTCCATATCTTCTTTAGTGCATTGGTAGCCTTTTATTCTGTTAATCATCATTGAAATATTCATCTCACTCAACCCTAGTTACGTACAGAAAAACAGTTCTCAAGGAACCAGAAGCTGACATGGAGGCTCATTACTGTCAAATATCTGCGTATGCCCCAAATCTCAGGTCAGATCCAGTGCCACTGTCTTGAATGGGAGTTAGTAGCATCAACTTCAGTAGGAATAAGATTTAGCTCTTAAAGTGCTCGGACAATTAGGTGAGCAAAATGTCACTTATTAGCATGGTAAAAACAGGAAGGGAGCTGTCTGCTTTGTATCCCATAATACAATTATTTCAAACAAAGCAAAGCCTTCCTTCCCAATCACTTATCAGGTGCAACAGAGGATGGCACTCGGGGAAAAAAAAAAAAAAAAAAAGCAAAGGGAATTTTAAATGAAGATATCCTGCTAATCTATCTTTAGAATCACAATAAAAAGTGTGTTGCCTGTCTCAGACACCTCTTTTAGAAGCTGCAAAGAACAATTATTAAAGAGCTTTAGGCCAAAAAGCCACAAGGCCAGACATATTTTCAGTCTGTCATAACTTTTTGAGAGTTGAGAGAAAGTAGAACTACAAGTTTAACACTTAGCTGTACTCTAGTGTGATAGATGGAATGAAGGATAGGTAGAAAGACTGCAAACAGGAAAATGCTTCTAATAAAATCTATTAAGCTGTGGACTTGTCTCCTTGGGAAGTGTTTGAAGACCTGTAAATCATTTTAAACAAGGCTGGTCAGCAATAGAAATATATTGTGAAGAAACTGGCGAGAAGGGGTGAGGAAAGCAGAGAAGACAGAATTCCTGTTATCTGTTCTTCAACTTCTATTATACAAAGGGTTACAAGGATGTGAAAACACATGCATTTGCGTATATCCCCATTAGATTTGGTGGGACACTGCACAGTTGGTGCCTATCATTATTGAAGAAGCACTCGGCTCAGCTACTATGCAGGAAAGGCATCTCTTTTGTGGAAGGGTGGTTCATTACATTAAAAAAAAGCTAAAATCAGAAAATGGGGACTGCATGTTAGCAGTTTTCTCACAGAGATTCAGATACAAGGCCTCTGAATGGCAAAGGAGAATGAAGGTCATTTATTTAGTCCAGCGCTTGGTCAATTGATTTAATTTAGCTTAGTATTGTTTTGAGTTTGTTCTGGTTCTAGTTGTTTTGTATTAATATTTGTTCTAACAAGGTCTGCTGATGACAGTAACAAGAAAGGCAATTTTAGTGCTCTCATTCACCCAGAGTTGCATATGTAATCTGTGTTTTAAAATAGTCTAAAGTTAGCTTGTAGCTATGAAAATAGGCACTATTAAAAATTAAATGAAAGTTATTGCACTACTAAAGTCTGAGGTCTTCACACACATCCTAAATTTGCACGAGAATTGTGATACAATTTAGGAACACATGCATTAGCAAACTAATGGACAAGTGTGTCTAAACAGAAAGAACTATACATACAATAAAACCAGTACTTGCCTTGAACTGGTATCTGACTTAGTCTTCTCCTGTTTGTTGAAGAGGTAGTGAAACATTTTGGTACGGGAGAACCTTGCAGAGGTTCAACTCTTTCTTGTAATTCTTGCTGTAAAGGGCACACCCAGAGATGTTTACTATTAGTAAATCATAAACAAAATCTTCATAGAATACATAAAGAATATAAGCTTTGCATGGCTGTTGAACAGATTGATAGAATTCAGGAGCAGGTTTTTATATACAGGGATCCAACATACAGGTGTTTTATCACACTGAGTGCTCCATCCTGTCTATTTAAGGCCTGGTCTATACTAAGAAATTAGGTTGGTATATCCCTAAGCGATGCAGTTAAACCTACCTTACCCCGGAAGAGAGCACTAGGTTGATAGGAGAATTATCCTGTCAACCTAGCTACCGCCTCTCTGGGAGGTGGAGTACCTATGCCAATGGGAGAATCCTCCCTCTGACGTAGGTATTATCTTCACTGAAGTGCTACAGCAGTGCAGCGGCAGTGGTTTATGTGTAGACAAGCCCTTAGATTAGTCAAAATGGGCGGTGGAAAGCAGATAATGGCTATAAATGCCTTAGTACAGGGGTGGGCAGATTTTTGGCTCGAGGGTCACATCTGGGAATAGAAATTGTATGGCAGGTCATGAATGCTCACAAAATTGAGGTTAGGGTGCAGGCTTGGGGTGGGGCCAGAAATGAGGAGTTCAGGGTGCGGGAGGGGGCTCTGGGCTGTGGAGTGGGGTGCAGGGGGAAGGCTCTGGCTGGGGGTGTGGGCTCTGGGGTGGGGATGAGGAGATTGGCATGTAGGAGGGTGCTCCGGGTTGGGACTGAGGGGTTTGGAGAGCAGGAGGTGGATCAGGGCTGGGGCAAGGGGAGAGGCTCAGGGGTGCAGACTTCAGGCAGTGCATACCTCAAGCAGCTCCCAGAAGCAGAGGCATGTCCCTTCTTCAGCTCTTAAATGGCAGCGCAACCAGGTGGGTCCACAAGTTGCCCCGTCTGCAGGCACCACCCCTCCAGCTCCCCTTGGCTGCAGTTCCCAGCCAAAGGGAGCTGCAAGTGCAGCGGTTGGGGTGGGAGCAGTGTGCAGAGCGGAAGCCCCTACACATAGGAGCCGAAGGGGAGGCCATGCTGCTGCTTCTGGGAGCCTGGTGGCGCAGCCCTGACCCTGTTTCCTGGCTGGAGCGCCGAAGGGGAGCCATGCTGTTGCTTCCAGGAACCATATGGAGCAGCCCCCGACCTTGCTCCCCATCTGGAGTGCCGGAGCAGGGTAAGCCCCAGAACCTGCTCCCCAGTGGGAGCTCGAGGACCAGATTAAAATGGCTGGCGGGCCGGATGCAGCCCGCGAGCTGTAATTTGCCCACCCCTGCCTTAGTAGTATGTTTATTCCTGGGAAACATCACTTTTTCCTAGTGAATTATTCTCTCTTTAGGAGGTTTACCACTCTTAATTTTTGTTTTTAAAAGAAGACAGAGCTTCTATCTAAAGACAATCTGGGAAGTTACCATGAGCTTTCCTAACAGTTTTAGAGGCATTTGTAAAAATAACATACACTTTCTAAACAACAACTATAGGCCCCATCCTGCAACTGGATTCATGAAGGCAGATACTTACACCCTGCTGATTTCAACGGGGCACTGTGCAGATGTAAGGATTTACCCACAAAAAGCCCTATTTAAGTAATTATATCTCCGCATGGGCACAAAGATATGCCTGCGCAAGCTGAATGCAGGATCAGAATCTAAACATGCAACAAACTCCTGAAGAACTGTGGTGTGGCCTTCAAACACAATCTAAAATACCGTATATACTCGTTCATTAGCCTGTTCATTTATAAGCTGACCCCCACAAGATGGTTAGGTAAAAATAGCAAAAACTGTATGACCCTTTCATAAGCCGACCCTATATTTCAGGGGCTGGCAAACTTTGGATCCTGGCCCGTCAGGGTAAGCCGCTGGCAGGTTGGAAGTTTTGTTTACTTGGAGCGTCTGCAGGCATGGAGCCCCTCAGCTCCCATTGGCTGGGAATGGCAAACTGCGGCCACAGGGAGCTGACGGGCTCCATGCCTGCAGACGCTCCAGGTAAACAAAACGACAATGTATTAGATATTCAATTCAATGATTCCATAGAGTTTAAAGTCATCAAATTTTGGTGTAGACCCGTTTATAAGCCGACCCCCGCTCTCTGATGCATCACTTTTTTACCATCAATATTTGGCTTATGAACGAGTATATACGGTATTTTATTTAAAAGTCTCTTCCTATTCCTAGCTATAAGACTATGAGAGAGAGTGACAAATCCTAACAGTCACTTTAGTTACTAGCCCGTTAAGCCGTATAGTTTGTACTAAAAGGGTAAATCTTGTAACCAAGTATTAGACTGTGGGACGTTTACAACTCTATTTCAATCCTACAAACCTTCAGAACTTTAAATTCAAATATGCCAGTTTCCTACTGAAACCAACTTGCTTTTGGATTAAAACTTTCTGATAAGCACACTTTAATAGTAAGGAATTGAAAGTTAAACTTGGTCAAGATCCAAGTCTTGCTTTTATAAAAGGAATACTATCAACCTGACTGCTTTCAAAAAGTAACTAATTTTTAAAAAAAGCAATCTAGTTCCTAACATAGAAAACATGCTGAGATTTTTTTAATCTTATTTTGATTTTTACTTTTTAAAAAAAAATATGGAAGCAGAAAAAAATCTATGTTTAAGTATATTTTCAACAAGGGTTTAAAAATGACTACAAAAGAAAAGTGAAACTATGCAACATGCTGTCAAATGTACAAACACTGTTGCTAACTTTTCATTAATATCTTAAGTGTGTCATTTATTACTCTAGTAGTACAATATTTTTGGACACAGTTTTCAAGTTGCTAATGTCCCTTTAAATTTGTGAGATAGCACAGAATGATTTTAATATTCAAATACCACTATGCCTTTTCCTCAGCCCCTCTTCAAGTCTAACCTGATTTTAGTGTTCAGAATCTTGAGCTTGGTAAACAGTGTATCTCATCTGAGATCATGTAATCCCACCTTTAAAATGGTATACAGCACCGATCACTTAGTCTAGGAGTTTGAAAGAATATAAACTGCTCTAGAAATACTGGATGTTAGAGCTGGGGTAAGAAAAATAACAATCAGAATAACCTTATTTTCAAGTATGGGTGCTACAGATTTTAGTGATATTCAACAATACTGAGCACAGTAACTCCTCACTTAAAGTCATCCCGGTTAACGTTGTTTTGTTGTTAAGTTGCTAATCAATTAGGGAACATGCTCGTTTAAAGTTGTGCAATGCTCCCTTCTAACTTCCGTTTAGCAGCCGCCTGCTTTGTCCACTGCTTGCAGGAAAAGCAACCTGTTGCAGCTAGCTGGTGGGGGCTTTGAACAAGAGTGGACCAGCTGCCCCCTAAGTTCCCTGTGCAGCAGCTGCGCAGCAGGCTACCAGTTGCAGCTGTCCCTCCCCCGACTGCCATGTGCTGCTCCTGCCCTCTACCTTGGAGCTGCTCCCCAAGACTCCTGCTTGTTGTGCGGGGGGGGGAGGGTAGGAAGAGGGGGGGTCTAATGTCAGGGTGTCCCCATCCCCCTCACCCCGCTTACCCCATCTTCGATATAGAGCAGGGGGGACAAATGACAGGGCTCAGGACAGAGGGAGCTTGCTGGCGGCAGCAGCTGTGGTCTCAGCAAGCTGATCTAATTAACAGGGCAGTGTACTTAAAAGGGAAATGCGCACCTCTCACACACACACACACACACACACACACACACAGTGTGTCTCTGTCTGCAATGCTCTCTCCCCTCCCTCCATTCCTGCTGCCTTGTAGACTGTGAGAGTTAACCCTTGAGGGCTCAGCCAATTGCTAGTTCATCATTTAGCAGTAAGGCATTCCCTGGGAAATATCCCACCCTCTGACTCCTCCACCTCAACCAAGCTTCACAATCATCATCACTGTGTACCAGTATTAAATTGTTTGTTTAAAACGTATACTGTGTGTGTATTATATGTCTTTTGTCTGGTGAAAAAAATTCCCTGGAACCTACCCCCTCATTAACATTAATTCTTATGGGAAAATTGGATTTGCTTAACATCGTTTCGCTTAAATTCACATTTTTCAGGAACATAACTACAACGTTAAGTGAGGAGTTACTGTATTAATAGTAAAACATCTCACAAATCCAGAAGATGTGTACTGCAAAAAAATCAGCAGAGAAGCACTTCCACCAGGGATTGGATGGTACAAGTACTAAAATAAAACCACCACCACTACCAAGAGATTGAAATCATCAGACTCAGTCTTTTAAGATCTTGATAACCAGGCTGGATCGATTTAAATCACAGAGGTTCAAATAAAAAATTTTAAATTTAGTTGTGCATTCGTACTTTTTGGTCATTTTCTTGACGAAAAAGTTCATGCTCATTGTATGGTGACTATTAAAAGATGCATCCAATGAAGTGGGCTGTAGCCCACGAAAGCATATGCTCAAATAAATTGTCTCTAAGGTGCCACAAGTACTCCTGTTCTTTTTGCGGATACAGACTAACACGGCTGCTACTCTGAAACCTGGCATTAAAAGATATTGACTTGCAACTAAATATAGCTCTCTCTCTCTCTCTCTCTCTCTCTCTAAATTTGGCACTTCTTGCTAACCAGGAAGATACTCTACATCTATATACATTTTATTTAAACAATTATATAGCACAACATTCATTTATTCAGATTAATTTACAATTTTTAACATTAAAATGATGAATAATGCATTTCCTTTGTAGATTTTTTTTTTTTTTTTTTTACTAGTGGTTTCTGTCAAGCTGCTTGTAGACTAGAAATTGGAATTCAGTTAAATGCAAGTAAACAGCATTTTTAAATTGTTTTATTAGTTAAATAAAACTACCTTATATGTGTTAAGCTTACTTGCTTACACATTTGCTTTTAAAACTGATTTACTAAACAAAGTTAATCAATTGATAGATTGTTTCTAGTCACTATGGACCAGATTTTCAAAGGTATTTTACATGGGATTTTCAAAAGTTCTTAAGCAGGTTAAGATGCTTAACAAATCAGTGGGAGTTAGACAACTAATGCACTTAGAAGCTTCTGAAAATCCCACTAGGTGCCTATCTGCATATTTAGATAATCTGCCCCCATGTGCTTCAAGATTTTAGAATTAGTAGATCTCATCTTCTCCCACCAGGTTTTTATTTATAGACAAAGGAAAACAACTGACATCTGGCACTGATCGAGTTGATTTGCAAAGACTAAGATTCCTGGTAGGGTTTCAGTGTTACATTGTCAAACCTCATAGGTCACCGGAAAGAGAACTGTTTAACAGTGTTTTCAGACGTGCCCACATGTCTGCAGAACTACTGGATTCCTCCCCCTCCCCCAAGTTGCATGTTTATGACAGAGTTGAAACTGCAGGTAAATAATTTTATAAGACCATTATTTGCACAAGACACAATAGCAGCTCTAAAGTAACTGAAAGAAGACATCCTACCTCATCCTCAACTAGATGTGGTGCCACCTCCTTGCCATTTTCTGTATTGCCAGAGATGATGTGGTTGTCATCAGGCTGCTGCATACATTGGCAAATGGAATCTTTTTTCCTAGTGTAAACCCATGCATTTGAGGCATGAGTCTTTACAGAAGTCTCCTCCCTCAAAAGTTTCTCCAGCACATCAGCATCAATCTGTAACTTAAGTGTTTCACATTCTGAATGACTAGGTCCAACTACACCTGTTGAATGTCTCTCATTCAGTACTGTATCGTCCTTTAAAGCTTCTAGTAACAATTTCCCTTGTTGATTTGTGCAGAATGGGGTACGAGGAAGTTCTCTCCCTGTGGGAATAATGTTGTCTTTAAGAGTTGTTATACTCCATTCTCCTAATTTGGAGGGTTTTTTTGAAGAGTAATATTCTTCTCCCACGAAATCAGATGGTTGAGATGGCAACAGTTGTAGGATCCCTGGAGCAGGAGTTCTTGGAGTTTGCAGACCAAGATACCGAATGTTCTGAGGAGCTGGACAAAGGCTTTCACATTTGACTTCATTATTTTTATTGCCATTCCCTCTCTCAGTCATTTTAAGATTACTAATTTCACTGAGAATATTTTCAACTTCATCTTTATTCAGGGCAGTTTTAAAGAAACTTCTATCTAATTTCCTTGTCTCCATGTCTTCTCCCAGTCGTAAAAAACGGCACACGTAGTCAAAGGAAAACGTGAAGAAAAAAAATCAACTTTCTTTAACCCCCATAACACGAAAGATTAACAACAAAGTACTGAAAAGACTTCTTTACAATATCCCAAGAAAGAAAAAATAACTTTTAAAAGTATAATTATTTTCATATAATTTGAGACAAAGCTCCATCTGAAATACAGTTCTACTCAGTAAAGATACTGTAAAAATGCTACCTACTTATTCAACAGATCTGCTCTACTTGTGTATTCAGAATCAAATCTGTTTACTTAACTGACTGAAGTGTATTGCGTTGTTAGCCCTGCAAAGCCGGTACAATAGTGGAAAAGCTGGATTGTCTTCTGGCTCACTGATCAACAGCTTTATGGCCTTGATCACTGATACTAAACTTAAAATTGCCAAAATTCTGATTGAAGAACATTTTGGCTCTGAGATAATCGGAAAGAACCCATCTTTGCTTTTAAATCCCCAATATAAATTTGCAAGACTTGTAGTTAGAAAAATCAAGGTGTTGCTTATAAAATGAGCATTTTATCTTGAGTCACTGAGAGTCATTAAACATGGAACCTAACTCATGATGCCATTTTTACAGTCAATTTTCAAAGTAGAATTGCACTTGGAAGATCCTGAGAAAATCTGAGCTGCAGACTTCCTGGATTGTCTGCCAGAGCAAGTAACATCGCAAAGAATTACAACAAGCAACTGCCATGACCAATGCAACATTTTACTTCAGACATGTCAAAGGCTGTAATCAACACTTAGGACTCTGCAGGACAAGTTTGAATTCTGAGCTCCAGAGCGCATCTTTGAGGATTAAAATGAAAAAAATTAAAAACAAACATTTTGTGTCTCCCTCCCCCCCCCCCCATAAGGGGTACAGGATCCAGTGTAAGTTTCTTACAGTATGGCCATTAACTAAAAAAATAATAAAACAAATAATAAACTCACTAGTGGAGACACCACAAGTCTGCAGGCCTTGTCTGTTTAGGACTAGTCCTGATGCAGCCATCACTGTAGCTGCTCCAGCACTGATCCTGAAATAATAGATATGGGCAAGCCAGGGTTTGCACCAGCTGAGTTTGAAACAGGGTTAAAATGTATATTAGTTTGGTGCAAACTCCAGCTCATCCCTGGTCTTCTTTATAGGAACGAAACTGTACTGGTTTAACAACATTAATTTTAAATCAGTCCTGTTAAAGCACTGCAAGCCCCCAGCAAAGGTGAACCTCAACCCAGTTTAGCACTGGCTTAGGTCCACTTTGAACTGATTTAGCTAAACCTGGGGCTTGTCTACACACAGAGGTGCACCGATTTAGCTAAAGGTGAGATTAAAGGAGGCAGCACAGCCTGGTGGCTAGTACACAGGACTGGGCCTCAGGAGACCTGGGGTCTGCTCCTGGCTCTGCTGGGCCTTGTCCCCTCTTCCCCCTAGTTCCCTCTACCCTTGCAGTGGCATGTAGCGCACCGCCTAGCGCGGGTACAAAGAGCGATGAGGGCAGCAAGTCCGCTACGGGGCTCGCTACACACCCGAGCGGCGCCACCCCTCTACTCTGCTGGTCGCAGCAGCAGCGGGGTGTCTCCCCCCCCCCCCCCGGGCCTCCCCCTGCCGCGTGGGGCTCCGCGCAGCGCCCGCCTGGCCACGGCAGCCCAGGCACCTCGTGCCTCAGGCTCTGTAAGGGGGGAATCGGGTCCCAACCTCCCGGCACTGCCAGGCCCGAGGTCCCACAGGGGCCGCCCCGCTTGCACCCGCGCCGCTCCTGCAGCCCGCCCCCGAGCACCCGCGGACCCGACAGAGCCAGTTCCACCCCAGCGCGAGTCTACACGGAGGCGCCTAATCCGAATTCAGGTAACAAGGGGGAAACGGCTGCGTCACGAGGCCCGAGCAGCTTCGCGGCGGCCCAGCTACAGAGCCGGACCCGCGGCCCGGACGGGGACACCCCCGGCGTGGCTGGCCACTGGCCAACGCCCCCACCTCACCTGCTACAGGCGGCCCGAGCCTTGTAACCGCTCCGCCGCAGCACCGGCCGCTCTTTCGAACCGCCGCTCCTCGGATTCTCATTGGGCGGAACGACCAGCGCCAGCCGATTGGCCTGCTGCTCCCAGCCCCTTGACTGGCTACCTCTCCAGCCAATCAGAGGCGAGCAGCCATCCCAACCCACCGGGCTTGCTTGTTTGGGGGCCCGCGCGGCCCGATCCCAACGCTGTGAGCTCAGAAACGGCAGGGAGGGGAAAGCTACTGGGGCCCTTGTGCAAACAGGGCTCCTTGTAACCCCCTCCCCGGTACCTGGGTCACACAAACCATCTTCTAGTCATTGCAGTCCAGCTCCGTGAGGAAGGGCTGAGAGAATTCCCTGTCCTTTATGTTCAGTGACAGTCACTGTAACTGGAGCATCATTAACACTCACATACTGATAAACTGTAAGGGATGAAATGGAGTCAATTTGGATCTAATTTACAACAGCGTAAATCTGAAGCAAGTGAACTGAATTACACCAATGTAAATGAGAGCCAAATCAGTGAGCCCAGGTTAATAATCTATAGTGTCAATACAATCTCTTCATTCCAATAAAAGATACACGATGCTAGCAAAATGCACAAACTATTTCAGTTCCACCTCGTACAAGTGCCATACTTTATCAGCTCTGATGGATCAGTCCCACTCCATTTTCAAATCATAACCTCTGAAAAAACAGTAGTGACACCCTTTCTAGCACTGACTGCACAACGTTGAAGTGCTTATAAGGGCTAAACAGAGGGCACCTAAGTGTATGTCTACACTGCAATAAAACTTATTTCATTTTTTGTGTCATGTACTTATCCTTAAGAGGAATACAAAATTAGCTGAGTCAAATGTACATGGCAGAGTGGCATTGCTGGCATGTACATTGGCCAAACCGGACAGTCTCTACACAAAAGAATTAATGGACACAAATCTGACATCAGGAATCGTAATACTCAAAAACCAGTGGGAGAACACTTTAACCTGTCTGGTCATTCAATGACAGATCAGCGGGTGGCTATTTTACAACAGAAAAGCTTCAAAAACAGACTCCAACGAGAAACTGCTGAACTCGAATTGATATGCAAATTAGACACAATCAATTTAGGCTTGAATAAAGACTGGGAATGGCTGAGCCATTACAAACATTGAATCTATCTCCCCATGTAAGTACTCTCACACTTCTTATCAACCTGTCTGTACTGGGCTATCTTGATTATCACTTCAAAAGTTTTTTTTCCTCTTACTTAATTGGCCTCTCAGAGTTGGTAAGACAACTCCCACCTGTTCATGCTCTCTGTATGTGTGTGTACATATATATCTCCTCAATATATGTTCCATTCTATGCATCCGAAGAAGTGGGATGTAGCCCACTAAAGCTTATGCTCAAATAAATTTCCACTCCTTAAAGCATTCAGATACTAAAGTGAGGAGTACAATATAAATGACAAGATGACCAAACAAAAAGAAAGCACACATGACTTTCCTCAAATGTGCAGAAGGATGGCAAAGGATCCAGATGATGGGGAAAATGTAGGAAATACAAATCTAGTTTTATTGAGACACCATGTGACAAGTAGTACTCAGACTTTCCATTTGTACTTCCCCATGAAAGAGGGCACTTGCAGGAGCACAGCGCCTTATAGGGCCAATTTGAGGTATTGTTTCAGTACTACATTCACCACCTATGTCCTATAAGTCGTTACCAGAAGTGAAGACAACAAGTAGGTCTGCCATGATAGTCTTATATTCCCAGCCTACCCTATTCTCCTGTTCCTCTGAGAGAAACTAGCTAGAACTGCTAGGAGCCAGCCTAATCTACCACTGAAAGAAGAGGGTAGATACAGCTCATCTCTCCATGAAATTCCTCCCTCAGGCCCTAAACACTCATGTATGCAGAACGGGCTTCTTCATCAACCACAGATGACTATTCTTCCTCTCAGTGACAGTGTCCCTTTACACACTTTACATTCTTAACAGGCAAACCTGGAACAAACCTAAGCAAAATTGGCTTAGGGGAGTTCCCCTCATAAGCCTCAAAATGTCTGTACAGCCAGTTACTCCTCTGAATAGCCCTCCCTATCTACACAAACAAACAAAAACATAAAAACCATAATTGGGTGAAAATTTGCCATTTTGTTATAAACAGTATTTCAACCATCAAACCTCTGAATAAAAATCTAACAATTAAATTTTCAGCATCAGTTAGACTTTTACAGCTTTCAGACTGAAAACAATTAAAAGCTACTGTGAAAAATCAGAATCTTGCATTGAAACCATCTGTCAAACTGAACTATCCAAAGACACTTGCTCTATTGCTGACTCCTCCATGTAAGAAGAAACTGCTTTAACTCTATTATTATAATCAGTGCATCAAGTGTTTGGGATTAGATTAAAAATTCATGGCAGTTCTCAAGTAACAGCAATGTGAATCCCTGGTAATATCCTGGCGCTGGTGACTGTGTATTGTGAAAGCATCATAGGGAGAATGGCATGTCGACAAGAAACAGAGTCAAGAAGGAAAGGAACTATCAATATCTAACATTATAATTACCCAGATTGTTAGGATGACTAACATTTGTAGAATATCTTTCATACTCAACACCCTTTACAGACTGAACCACTTTACTCACCAAAGGCAGCCACCTCTGAGGCAAAATGAGACCATTGTTTCCCAACACACAGTAACATTACACAACATCTTAGGACAGTGAGTGAGTGAGGACAAATACCATATCCAACTGAATCTGAATTTGGCCAGGACACTGCAGTCAGCTAGTCTTGGAAAATGTGCCATGAGATTGTTAATGACTGTGGAGGTCAAGAATTGGTCCCAATAGCACTGTGTCTCTAACACTATGCCAAGGTAGGGATTTAATATTGACTCAAAAGGAAACATGCCACTGATGCCCCAATTGCAAGTAATGGAACTTGTTTGAAAATCCTGTTTAAAAATAGAGTGGTTCAAACAGTTCCTGCTAGGCTGGCAACACGGTGGTTTTACTTTGATTTTTCAGAGGCAAGAAATGTGTTTTACATTGCAATGCATCGTTACAATTTATGGCACTATATGTATTATGAATAATAATCTCCATGCTACAGAGCTATTTGTATAAAATAGCTACAGTGTATAATTAGTTATTTCAGTTACTACAGATCATAGAACTATCACAATCATCCAAGAGTCCATCCTTCTTTTATTTTTGGCCCAGATGATTTAAGCAAATGTGTCTTTTTGCAACAGAGAAAAACTAACCACGACAGACAGATGTTGGACGTATCTGCATTAGCAATGAAACTAAAAAGCCTGAAAGGGACTTGGCAAATACTATAACCCAAGTGCTATTGAAATGTCCTGTAATTCATGCTTCAGTTAATATATATTTCCTATTAATGAAATTCAATCCTGATGGGAGCTGGCAACAAAATATAAGTAGTGCATGAGTTTTTGACATTAAAATATAAATCCCTTGTATGTTGCACTCTAATTTAGAAGCTAGATTTCAATTCAAAATAAGATTTTTATAATAGTTGGATTTTTTTTTCTGGATGTAGTGTTAAAGGTGAACTACATCGCTTTAAAAGGTAAACATGTCAGAATCCAAATTAGTAATGGACTTCAAAATTACAAGTACATTCATTAAAACATATACACAGATGCATAAACAAAATACAGAAAAACCCTATTTACTTCAAGCACATTAGCCCAAAATTCCCTGTTATAGGAACCTAGATTATGTCACTTGATGAGAATCATTTACCAGTAACTGCCTCAATTACTCATCCCTCCAATTATTTTATTTTCCCCATAACGTTCAGATGAAATGAGATTTCATTTACAATAATTTCTCCATTATTTACCTGCTCTGTAAACAGTTGATGACAAGGAAACCAGATGCCCTGCACTGCTTTAAGCATCTATGATGTCATCAACTCTGGCAAGACAAATTTAGAAGCTTGCATTCAGCTTTTGGCAGGTGTCCCTCCTTTTTCTGTGTGTAATAAAAATATATAGATCCATATGCTTCCAAGTGCTGGTTATAGTTTAACATTACAAGATCGGGTTTTAAGCAGTCCTGGCGATGCTGTGCAGCACTTTCCTTTGCAAGCAAGAATTATGGGTGGAATTCTTTTGGAGCATTATGCCATTTATTGGGTGGTGCCAGCATCTTTAAGGAAACAATTCAAAACATGATCAGTTTTCCCAGTAAACCAGTTGACTACAGGCCTCCATGAATGTGAGGTGACATTGTGCAGAAAAGGATATATCTGTACAGACAATCGTAATACCCCGTGTGTGGTGGGCAAGGAAGCCAGATCCATATATGGAAGGGTGGTCCTTGGGAGGTAAATTGGGAAAGCCACAAACAAAGAACTGCAAATGCATCCTTGGCTGTTGTACAGATTACCCGGAGCCCTAGCAATAGAAGTATTACTCAGACCTACCCAAGCTGCTCAAATGCACTACAAACAATCCCAAGAATGGAGGACTTATGGATGAGGAAGGTATTTTGGAAAAAGAAAAGGTCTGTGTGGGGGGACTGGATAGGCAGAATAGTTATGGGAGTTGAAATACTAAATGCAGGCGATATAGAAAATCTGCAAAGGAAATTAAGTTATGCCACGAATATAGGAGACAATCTATGGGAGGTGGGCCAAAGGCAGGTACAATTCCTAAAAACCAGCACAGTCCTCACGGAACATTTAAAAATTGCTCTCCTTAATCTAATCTGCAATCCTAATTGGGGAAAAGGTTGTGCTTAATGAGACATGGGCCAGACAATGTGCTATGGTTGAATTAAATTTGTTAAGCGATGTTCAAGGTATAATTAGGAGCTTATTACATGGACACTGGCCAGTAGAATGGAATTCTTTCTATTCTGTAAAAGTGAACGTTAGTTCCTGAATAGATCCCAGGTGGTGGAACGTTCCAATTTTAAATTGTGAATGGACCCAATGTGCTGGCCTTCAGTCCCTTGAATAGAACTTTCATAAATACCTATTGTGACGGTGCTGCCCGTGGGAGCCAGCTGAGGTCACTCAATCAGAGTGAACTGCAAACAAAACGGGGCAGACAAACCCCAAATGTTGGTGGTTATTCCAATACTTAGATTTACCATGCCAGCATAAAACATGTTCTGTAGTACCTCACTGGTTACTCAGAAGTCCAAACAAAGCAGTTCCCCTAAAGTGCCCAGCCTCAGGCCTCCGTCCAGACACACCTGTCAGATATGATGATGATTACTGAAAATCTTATCTCATCATATAAAAGAAAAGGTTCTTCCAATCCCAAAGGATCAGCCACATACCCAGGTTCAATTATAACTTAGATCTTACCCAAAATACATACTATAGTCAATTCTTATTAACTAAAGTAAAAGTTTATTAAAAAAGAAAAGAGAGAGTGTGTTGGTTAAAAGATCAATATACATACAGACTTGAATTCAATTCTTGAGGTTCAGATACATATGAGAGATGAGTTTGTAGTTGCCAAAAGTCCTTCGATATAGTCCATAGGTTACAGTCCAATGTCCATATTCAGGGTGATTCCAGTCAATGACTGGGGATCTCAATCTTTGTGGCTTAAGGTTTCCCCCTCTTGAAACCCAAAGCAGATCTGAAATGAAGTAGGATCCTGTCCCAGGGTTCTTATACATTTTCAGCAGCCTTTCGGCCTGAGAAAGCAATAGGCTTAACTCTCTTTCCAAACATCCTGGCAATTAGCACAGGGTAATTTATCCATTAAACAGTTCAGATACAGGTTACCACAACCTTCAAAGAGACATATAGACAATAATACTATTTCACTCAAGTATCATCATAAATGTTAATATTCCTTTTTTGATCTTTGAATTAAAGTTATAGCAATAGACAAGACTTGTTTGCTTACATCACAAGACCTGAGCAAACATCTACCCTTGAGATCTCTAACAATGCAGACTTGCATTTCAAAGCTCTATTCATTTACATATCTTCCTAACCAGTCCTTAAGGTTCACCCAGGGGTCAGGTCAGTCTGAGTTAATTAACTCTTTCTGGCCCTATCACCTTCCAATGAAATATTATATTACATTCATAACATCACACCTATCCAATCATTAATATTGGCATTTTACATAATGAGTTGCTCATGTACCCTATGAAAGGTAATAAATGGGCAGTACTGTGAAGGACGAGGCAGGAAGGCTTGGTAATTCAGATTTCTCTGGATGTGTAGAGGATATTCAGGAGGGGTGGGTTTATCAGCCAGGGTAATTGCAATTGGTAAAAGGTGGGTGTGGGAACACGAGTAAGCTTTCCCTACACAAGCGGCATCCCAAGTTTGGGAAACATTGATCTAAACAATACTAATAAGGTGTCAAGTGTCACCTTGGTAGGGCACAGAAATGGTGTCAAGGTCTCAGAAGGTACACGATGCAGCAACGTGTCATTAATCTTTTTATTACTGACCTTGGCACAAAAAGTGGGAATGTGCTAATAAAGTTTGCGTATGACTCAAGCTGGGAGGTATTGCCAATACAGAGAGGGACTGGGATATCCTACAGGAAGATCTGGATGACCTCGTAAACTGGAGTAATAGTAATAGGATGAAATTTAATAATGAAAAGTGCAAGGTCATGCATTTAGGGATTAATAACAAGAATTACTGTTATAAGCTGGGGAAGCATCAGTTGGAAGTAACAGAGGAGAAGGACCTCGGAGTATTGGTTGATCACGGGATGACTATGAGCTGCCAATGTGATATGGCCATGAAAAAAGCTAATGCAGTCTTGGGATGCATCAGGCGAGGTATTTCCAGTAGAGATAAGGAATGTTAGTACCGTTATACAAGGCACTGTGAGACCTCATCTGGAATACTGTGTGCAGTTCTGGTCTCCCATGTTTAAGAAGGATGAATTCAAACTGGAACAGGTTCAGAGAAGGGCTACTAGGATGATCCGAGGAATGGAAAACCTGTCTTATGAAAGGAGACTTGAAGAGCTTGGTTTGTTTAGCCTAACCAAAAGAAGGCTGAGGGGAGATATGATTGCTCTCTACAAATATATCAGAGGAATAAATACCAGGGAGGGAGAGGAATTATTTAAGCTCAGTACCAATGTGGACACAAGAACAAATGGATATAAACTGGCCATCAGGAAGTTTAGACTTGAAATTAGATGAAGGTTTCTAACCATCAGAGGAGTGAAGTTCTGGAACAGCCTTCCAAGGGGAGTAGTGGGGGCAAAAGACATATCTTGCTTCAAGACTAAGTTTGATAAGTTTATGGATAGCCTAATTTTGGCAATTAATTGGTCTTTGACTATTAGCGGTAAAAATGCCCAATGGCTTGTGTTGGGATGTTAGATGGGGTGGGATCTGAGTTACTACAGAGAATTCTTTCCTGGGTGTCTGGCTGGTGAGTCTTGCCCACATGCTCAGGGTTTAGCTGATTGCCATATTTGGGGTCGGGAAGGAATTTTCCTCCAGGGCAAATCAGCAGAGGCCCTGGGAGTTTTTTGCCTTCCTCTGCAGCGTGGGGCACGGATCACTTGCTGGAAAATTCTCTGCACCTTGAAGTCTTTAAACCATGATTTGAGGATTTCAATGGCTTAGACACAGGTTTGATTCAGGAGTGGGTGGGTGAGATTCTGAAGCCTGTGTTGTGCAGGAGGTCAGACTAGATCAGTGGTCACCAACCTTTTTCGTCTGGCAGGCACCAGACGACGAGCCACCGTGGACCGTGGCTGGTGGACGAGCATCCGCCGAAATGCCACCAAGAAGTGGCAACGTCAATGGCATGGCACCTGCGGGCACCGCGTTGGGGACCACTGGACTTGATGATCATAATGGTCCCTTCCAACCTTACAGTCTATGATTCTATGATTCTGTGATTAAACAGTATAAAATTGGGAAATGAAAACTGGCAAATTGTGCCCCACATTATCGCTCAAAATATAACCTGGTTGGGGGAGATTTGTTTCATAATATAAAATTAGAGATTCCTCTGTCAATGCATTGGAGCGTCTTGCTGAAGTCAGCAGAGGTTGTATGGGGCACTGCTCAAGAAACAAGCAAGAAGTCGCATATCCTCAGGTTAAGTATGGGTGAGGATGTGAACACTATCATAAAATTAGGAAAAGACATTAGAACAGCAGGAGCCAAAAGCTGGTGGAATGACTTAATGCATTCAAACGTGGAGACTGGAATACAACACCTGATCCTGCAGCCAGTGATAATCATGTGTCTTATGCAAGGCTTGATTATAATCTGTGTGTTTTGCTTGATAGGGTGGTTGTGTGTATATCAACACAAAATGTTCAGCAAGACATTTTGTGTTCCGGGCCTAACATCTCCAAGCCCATGTATGACACATTAATTGGCAACAACCTCTCATGCCGTGCAAGGGATGTGCAGGCATTCTTGAGATATGTAGGGCATGGATTTGGGTTGTGTATAAAGAGGCCACCAATAGCAGCCTAGCCCTGCTGGTTGACATCTTATGGCCCAAGTCATGTTTTCCCCAGATGGCGGGTAGAGGACCCACCACATAAAAGTTAATTGAGTGCAAAAACCATATCTAGTATTACTTATGTAGGCATGCCGCAACCACTAACACTGAACAATGTAAAGACAGAGCTAGGAATAATCATTGAACTGATGGTCATCTGGATCAAAGGACTCTCCCCATGGACTTATTCAGTCATGTCAGAGGAGCAAGACAATTGGTGGCGCTACTGTAATGGACATTCTGTATGGAAGTATTGGACAAGAATGGTAGTATACAGATGACATCTTGTACTACAAAGCCCACAGATTTTGCAGGAATATTAATATGCACCAAGCAGAGGGTGTTTTTCTGGAGACATCCTGAACCGGAAGAAACGGACAAGTACATAATAGAGGGCGGAAACATGGGTTCATGTAAAACAAGAAAAGGAGGGGATATGTAGGATGTAATATGTAGAATGTATATTTTAAGTGTTGAGACATGTGAAAAGATGCCAGCTTGTCTGGCAAGGAAGAGAACAGCCAGGTAAAAAACGGAACCAGCAACCTGATCAGGTAAACAACTGGGTCAGCAAACTAATCTTAGTGCTAGGCCGAAAAAGCGTTTATGCAATATATAATGAATAACTTTGCAACATTGTATTTAAGGCGAGCACCTGAATGAATGTGAAGAAACACTTGCATTTAACCCTATATTGTGCCATTTCAGTGGATTGATCACTCACTGACGCAGCAAATAAATGACATACTTCTTCAGCTCAAAAGTCTGTCTGTGAAACTGCATTCTGTGTGTCAGGAAAGAACCAGGTCTGCACTATAAACTTATGATGGTATAACTATGTCACTCAGGAGGGTGAAAAATCCACACCCCCTTGAGCGATGCAGTTATACTGACCTAACCCGTGGTGTAGACAGCACTATGTTAACGTAGCTACTGCCTCTGATGGAGGTGGATTAACTACACTGAGGCCTGGTCTACACTATGAGGTTAGGTTGAATTTAGCCGCGTTAGGTCGATTTTATAATGAATGTGTCTACACAACCAACCTGTTCTGCTGACCTAAAGGGCCCTTAAAATCAACTGCTGTACTCCCTGACAAAGGGGCTAGCGCTAAAAATCGACCTTCCTGGGTTGAATTTGGGGTAGATAACGAGGTCCATACTGATTTATACCTGCCTCTGGAGATTTCCATTACTTGCATCTGAAGAAGTGAGGTTCTTACCCACGAAAGCTTATGCTCCCAATACTTCTGTTAGTCTTAAAGGTGCCACAGGACCCTCTGTTGCTTTTTAATGGGAATATTCTTTTTGCTGAAGTCTAACCTACTCAGCAAACTGCGCCAGTGCCCTTTTGAACGTCTAAAGGCACATTCTACCACCATTCTGCACTTGCTCAGCCTATAGTTGAACTGCTCCTTAGTGCTGTCCAGGCTGCCTGTGTATGGCTTCATGAGCCATGGGAGCAAGGGGTAGGCTGGGTCCCCAAGGATAACTATTGGCATTTCAACATCCCCAATGGTAATTTTCCAGTCTGGGAAGAAAGTCCCTACTTGCAGCTTTCTGAACAGCCCGGAGTTCCGAAAGATGCGAGCATCATACACCTTCCCCGACCATCCCACACTGATGTTGGTGAAACGGCCCTTGTGATCCACCAGTGCTTGCAACACCATTGAGAAGTACCCCTTGCAGTTTATGTACTCGCTGGCTTGGTGCTCCGGTGCCAAGATAGGGATATGGGTTCTGTCTATCGCCCCAGCACTGCGAAGGAACCCCATTGCAGCAAAGCCATCCTCTATGCCCTGCACATTTCCCAGAGTCACTACCCTTCTTAGCAGAAGGTTAGTGATTGCTCTGGCTACTTGGATCACAGCAGCCCCCACGGTAGATTTGCCTACTCCGAATTGATTCCCGACTGACCGGTAGCAGTCAGGCATTGCAAGCTTCCACAGGGCTATCGCCACTCGCTTCTCAACTGTCATGGCAGGTCTCATCTTGGTATTCCTGCGCTTCAGGACGAGGGAAACCAAGTCACAAAGTTTCATGAAAGTGCCCTTACGCATGCGAAAGTTTCACAGCCACTGGGAATCATCCCATAGCTGCAACACTATGTGGTCTCACCAGTCTGTGCTTGTTTGCTGGGCCCAGAATCGGCATTCCACTGTATCAACCTGCCCCACTGCCGCCATGATGTCCCAATTGCCACAGCCCGTGCTTTCAGGAACGTCTGTGTCCATGTCCTCCTCACAATCTTCCTCATGCTGGCGGCTCCTAGCCAAGTTCTGCACATACTGCAGGATAATGCACAAGGTGCTTGCAATGCTCACAAAAGCAGCGTACAGCTGAGTGGGCTCCATGCTTGCAGTGCTATGGGGTCTGCATGGGTAACCCAGGAAAAAAGGTGTGAAATGATTGTTTGCTGTTGCTTTCAAGGAGGGAGGGAGGAGAGGAGACTGACGACATGTACCCAAAACCACCTGCGACAATGTTTTTACCCCATCAGGCATTGGGAGCTTAATCCAGAATTCCAATGGGCAGCAGGGACTGTGGGATAGCTACCCACAGTGCACCACTCCGTGAGTCAATGCTCGCCACAGTATTGAGGACGCACTCCGCCGACCTACTGCGCTTAGTGGGGACATGCACGATCGACTGTATAAAATCAGTTGCTAAAGATCGACTTCTATCAAATCGACCTAATTTCATAATGTAGAAATGCCCTGAGAGGAGCCCGCTCTCCTGTCAGCATAGAAGCATCTTCTCTGACACTCTGCAGTGGCTCATCTGCATTGGTAAAGCTGCGCCGCTACAGCATTTTAAGCACAGACCCATCCGTAAGCTCCTAAGTGCCTAAATCACTTTTGAAAATGCAACTTAGGCCTGGGCTACACGGGGTGAGGGGCAAGGGATCGACCTAAGATACGCAACTTCAGCTACAAGAATATTGTAGCTGAAGTCGATGCATCTTAGGTCGACTTACCTTGCATCCTCACGGCGCGGGGACGACTGCTGCCGCTCCCCCATCGACTCCGCTTCCGCCTCTCGCCACGGTGGAGTACAGGAGTTGATGGTAGAGTGATCGGGGATCGATTTATCGCATCTACACTAGATGCGATAAATCGATCCCCGATAGATCGATCACATACCCTCAGATACTCTCAAAAATTGTACCCTAAATCTCTCTTTGCCTCAACTTCCCCATTTGTACAATAAGTTAGTTAATGTATGTAAAGGGCTCTGAAGATCAATGTTAGGTTCTTTTTTTTTCATTTTGGGGAATTTATAAATCAGTATAAAATAGTGAGCACAGAAACTCATGGTAAGTAAAGGAGTATTAGTTTTAATTTCATATGCACTTTCACAATGAACCCCCCCCCACACACACCCTCATAATCATCCATGTACTCCACGGCAAACTTGATCTAAATTCTGCAGCAAAGTTCCCCAGATTCTGCAACAGACTGAAAATTCTATTTACATTTTTAAAAACTGAGGTTTATAAGTGAACTAACCATGAAAATGATACAATTAAGCAGTCTCAGTATTTATTTGTAGATTAAATTAAATTAAATTTATCCTGCCCCATATTTTCAAGTTGACTGATTTTCTATTGACAATGCCATAGAAGTTGTCTGGTAAGAAGCTGGAGGTATTGGCGAGGGTGTAGGAGAGACAGCTGGAGCTTTTGGCACGGGATAGAGTAGGAGATGATTTGGGATTGTGGCCTAAGCATGTTAGCTAGATGTTTCTGCTGAAGTGATCAGCAGTGAAATAGTTAATGCCTACATTTAAATAGTCATGTTTACGTTTTAGTCCTATCTCTTCTTTTCTTCAGAGTCTAAACTTTAGCTTTTCTGTCACAAGGATAACCTTTAAAATGTAAATCACTGCATTGCTGTCCTCTTACTCCAGACTTGCAGAAAACGGTCTTCAGCTAAACAGCAGCAAAGAAGGTTTAAATGCATTCAATGAGGATTGAACTCTACCCAACCCCATTCACTTAAGTGAGAGACTCTCCCACCCCTAATAGCCAGGGTATGCTCCGAGGGGGACAAATTTCAAGGTCCTTACTCAGGCACTGATGAAGCAAAGCTCTTAGGACCAGATTTTTAAAAGCACCTAATCCCGTTAAATACCTTTAAAATTTGACCCTTAAGCTTGCATGTAACTTCAAGCACATGCATAGTCCCACTGATTTCAGTGAGAATATCCAGTGCCTAAGTGCTTTGTTGGATCAGGGCATCAATTGTTACTCAGGGAAAGCTCCCAGTGAAGTCAATAGGAGTTCTGCCTGAGTAAGGATTTAGTAAAAACTGAGTAAGGACCTTGGGGTTTGGCCCAGTAATTGTGTTCAATACCATTTCTGGAGTTTGTCTAAAATGACTAAGATTTCTCTTACTGATGTTCATCTCAGACCTTGATGGGTAGTCACTAGGGAAAAATTTACTTCTATGTAATTCATATGCTAATAAGAGCATAAACCAAGCCAAGCTGATCAGATTGTATATGTTTCAGGTAATGAAAAAACATCACCCTGCTCGTAACACTTTTGCGTTTACCAGATCCGTACCATGACTGAAATGTCTCCACCGCTAGGAGGACAGTGTGAAAGGTTCATGCTCCCCACATCCCTTGTTCAAAGGTGCACCTTTATGTTTGTTCAGAAAGCTATGTAATTTGGGTTATCTCTGAAAGTACGTTTTCTTTTTTCGGAGTTTTAAGTGAATCGCAGTTATGATAAAACCTGCCAGCACTATCACCGCGCCAGAAACCGTGTAGGCAATTCCCAGGAAGAGGTTACTCCCTCCACTCCATGTGATGGTTGAGAGAACCACCTGCTTTTTCCCTTTGAATCTGGTAACAGGGAAATCTGATTAGGCGACGTTAAAGTTTCATTAACAATCAGGATGAAATGTACAGTGAGGCGTGTGCAAAAAATACTCTTCAAAGGACACAAGGTGGTGATTTTTGCATTTGTTGAAAAAGTCTTTTATGGTGCTTTTAACTATTCTGTATCCCCTTGCCTCTTGTTACCAGTGGCTCCACAACCCCCAAAATGGCTGGGTGAGGGTAAGAAACTCACACACATCATGTGCATCTACAATCTTAGCAAAATTATTGAAATACATTGGATTCTTTAATAATATGATGTCAGATTCATCCTCATATAGCTATGTACTGCACTGAAGCTGCATCAGAATATTTAAAGGCAGCCTCCAAAAATTACTGGGAAATTAGCTTTCTGGGTCCTATTGTACTGAAGAACCTTTTAGCACTTTCCTTGACAATCCCGTCTCAGACATGAGGACACTCCACATAATGTTCTTGTTGCATCCCCACTTCTCAATTCTAAGTCACATTTATTCATCTCAGGCCTGGTCTACATGGGAGAGTTTTACCATTTCTGCCAAAATAGTTATTCTATTGGTTAATATAACTCCATGTGTGGACATTTTTATTCAGTTTAATGTAAACCCCTTCCCAAGCAACATAAGCCAGTGGCTCTCAAACATCTAGTCCAGTGGTTCTCAACCAGAAATACGTGTACCCCTGGGGGTACACAGAGGTCTTCAAGGGTTACTTCAACTCATCTAGATATTTTCCTAGTCTTACAACAGTCTACATAAAAAGCACTAGAAAAGTCAGTACAAACTAAAATTTCATACAGACAATGACTTGTTTGTACTGTTCTATATACTCTACACTGAAATATAAGTACAATATTTATATTCCAATTGATTTATTTTATAATTATATGGTAAATATGAGAAAAGAAGCAATTTTGCAGTAACAGTGTGCTCTGACATTTTTGTATGTTTATGTTTGATTTTGTAAGCACGTAGTTTTTAAGTGAGGTGAAGCTTGGGGGTACGCAAGACAAATCAGACTCCTGAAAGGGGTACAGTCATCTGGAAAGACTGAGAGCCACTGATATCAGCTGAGCTAGAAAACAGCCATCTCATAGTAGAATAAGGGACATCTACATTGCAGCTGGGGATGTTAACGGCAGCTCGTGTAAATGTCCCTGTACTCTAGCTAGGTCACTAAAAACAAAAGTGAAGATGCCGTGGCACAGTCTTCAGCATGGGCTCCACAAGCCTGCCTGACTCCCAGGATACGTACTCACTAATGTAGCCTATGTTGAAGCCTGCGCCACAGCCAGGGCCGGCTCCAGGATTTTTGCCGCCCCAAGGGCAGTTTGGCAGTTTTGCCCCCCCGATCGGCAGCGGCAGTTTGGCAGCAGTTCCACCACGCTGCTTCATTCTTCCAAGACGGACTGAGGGACCCACCGACAAATTGCTGCCGACGAGCTGGGCGTGCCACCCCCTTCCATGGGGCCCCCCAAGCACCTGATTGGTACACTGGTGCCTGGAGATGGCCCTGGCCACAGCCTCCTCGCTTCTGTTTTTAGTGAGCTAGCTATAGTACCGCTAATGCAGATATGTCTACACAAGCTGCCATTCACACTCTTGACTGCAGTGTAGACATGCCCTAAGTGTGACCACACAGGAGGTGATAGCAGTATAACTATATCAGTATAAATTCACCCCTCAGGTTATGCTGTGTGGATAAAGTCTAAGCCTTTTTAATTCCCCAGCAGCTGTACCAAAGCTGGCACTGCCAGGCTTTGCCTCCAGCCGAAGTTCAGGCAAGTAGTTGCCTCAGAAGTTAGATCTAGTGTCACACGGCCTGATATAGGGCATTTAAGAGACAGGTCTTAACTGCACCAGCACAGGCTGCAGGAAATCCAGGGATTCCCAACCCAAACTAGATCTCCCTCAGGTTTTATGTTGTATTACTGGCAAGCCACCATACTAGCAGGCATCTCTTTTTTTAACTTGCCTAAAAATTAAGGAGTCCCTTGGACATGATGAAAGGATACTGTAGGTAATGTGGAAGGTGTAATTCCCTGCTGGGAGACCATCAGCAAACTGGTTGATATGTCTGAGATGACGGTAAAGGTTTCTGAATGTGGGAAAGGCTGACACCCGCATCCAGATGATAAAGTCATCGTTTATATAACCATTGTTCCTTTCATCCTCCTCATCCAGTAAATAAGCTGGTTTCTGCCAGTAAGGAGGCCTTGTTGTTCCTAGGGAGGAAGATGGAGAATAGGGATGAGCTGTCAATGTTTAGAACGCTGCTAAGACAGGTAGTTAAATTATTTAATCCTTCTGGGTTTCTGATGTTCGACCAAAAATACAGATCAGACAAAGGTTCTGTCCAATATTCACAAGACAAAGAGCAAATCACACTTTCCATCCAAAGATCTCAGATCACCTCTCAGACATTAACGAACTGAACCTCACAACATCCCTGTGGTAAATAGTATTATCCTCATTTTGTAGATGGGGAAACCAGTGCAGGAGAGGCAAAGTGACTTGTACAGGAATAGTACCCCATTCTAATCATAAGACAACTTTCCCTCTGCATGTAATTGTTCACCTTTATTTTTCATTTTTATGCATCGATTCCTTTCTGTATACCTACAAAATGCACTAAAAGAGCAGTAAACATATGCATCCTATTTGTTGTTCATTTGAAAATCTTTCTACAATATTTAGAAGAAGAAGAATATTGATACTACTTAGATTGTTACTTCTTAAGGGACAGAGACTGTTTTCTTGTTCTGTGTTTGTACAGGACCTAGCACCATGGAGTCCTGGGTTCATGACTGGGGCTACTATAGTCTACTGCAATACAAATTAACAGTAATAACAAAACAGTGCTAATTAATACATATTTAAAGATGGAACAAATAGGTGATTCCACTTGGTTAACTCCTTTTGCCCAAGACCTTTAGTGGGTGAGGATGGTGAGGAAAGTAGTGGGGCTTCGCTCTCCTGACCTTCTAGAACATCTTTTTCTTTTCATAACATCCCAGTCTTCTCACTAAATGTGCCATATTTCCCCACTGAAAAGTTGGAGAAGGTCTCGTAAGGTTGCTCTCACAGTACTTCCCCTGGATAAGTTACCTGTCATCGGGAAGAACACATAGACCCGTCTCCTGGAGATTGTACATGTCTCAGGAGACTTCCACGAACAGAAGAAAGACTTTTAGGCATGGCAGTGGAATCATTCTTACCTGCAAATGCAGAAGAGAGATTGTATGATGTTGGATTCCGAAATTTCACATTTTTATCTGACCACCAACTATTTCCACTCTTCAGCAATGGGACTTCGATAGCAGTGGATGGGTTAAGATAGTAAAAAAGTTGAATAGAATCTGCAGAGAGATCCAAAATAATACATGTTATTAACATGTCTACAACTTCCAACAGTCACTCCAGTAGTCAACCTGACCAAGTGAAACCTTAAATAGAGAAAGAGAGAGAGAGAGAGTCAGTCCTGTGAACAAACAAAGAAAAGATCGGGAGAGGGTTTTATCCTTACTTCATCATGTACACATTCTGTGTGCCTCACAAGTAAAGGACCATTTAGATTTCCTGAGTAACAGCACCCTTGGAAGTTTTAAAAGCTGACCATATCTCTACTGGAAATTCTCCTTGCATCACCATGACAGAATATCCACAGCTGTATTTAATTTACATCCCTTGATTCCTCTGTGATCAAATTCTTGGGATTGTGTGACCTGAATTTTATTTGTTTTGTTTTGTTTTTTTGAGGAGCTAGAGAAGGAATGCTAGTTACAATCTATGAGAAGGCTTACTCTCCTATTTACCCCTGCCTTGGATTTTGTTAGGTAGTGTAACTGAAGTGAATGTGATCCTACTTGCTGGGGTTTGAAGTCTCCACTTGCATTTCTGAAACAGGTTCTATAATATGCAAAAATCAAATGTCAAAGATATATGAAGAAGACTTGTTAACTGAAGCTGCTATAGGCTGAAGAGCCTTTGTAACTTGTTACCAGCAATTTCCTTTAATCATCGTTTCCAACATCCAAAAAGAAACTAAGAGAAAGTGTACTAGAGTCATGCATCACCCCTTCATTTTCATGGAACAGAATGTGCATCTTTGTTTATGTTGAGAAACTATGGAAAGAGATAATGTGACAAGTAGCTACAACCTTAAACTGGTTTATTTTTTTAAAACCTGAAAACTGTAGTTCTTTATTAATTAGCTTGTCAGCTTTTGAGGACAATGTCAGGATAGCTTTCTCCCTGTAAAATCCTGGTGGAGACACAGGACAAGTAGTTTTTATCTCACTGTATTTTGTGGAGGAAAACTCCAGGTGGGGGGTTTAGTGTTAACCTCAGCTAGCAACATCGAGGTAAAAACTACCTCTGCCTTGTCTCCACCAGGATTTTACAGGGAGAAAGTAATCTTGCTGTATAAATGCACTTTTTTTTTTTTTTTGCAGTAAAGATATAACCTAGGGAGTCAATGTCTTGAAGAAACATTTTGATTTGTCTTCATGAGAGTGAGGCTGTGTCTACACACTGAAGTTGTGAGAAGCGGAGAAGCTATATTGGCATAGCTGCATCCATACTAGAGTTGCTGTATCAGTATAACTATATTGGTTAAAAATAGATTAGATGCTCTAATCAATGTAGTTGTGCTTGTACAAAAGCCATTGATGTGCAGATCTGGCCTTGTGTTGGTTTAAAACTGGTTATAGTAGTTTAGCTTGCACATGTAAATTGAATGACAAGTTAAATCACTATAAACCAGGATAATTAAGCCAATATAAATATGTCCATAGAGGGGTTTGCATCAGTTTAGAAACACAACTTTAGTTAAGACAGTGCAACTGTTTGTGTAGACCAACCCTAGATCAGATTCTCCATTTCAAGAATGTGCCACACACTTTTAAGCCAGTCACCCTAAGAAAGCGGAAGCTGAGTTTTCTAGCCCCACCCAATAGCCTGTTGTAAAGATAGGATCAAGTCTGTAGATTACTGTCTTCCTCTTTTTCTAGGATACTCAGTTCCCCAATCCTGTAACTGGATCATGTGGGTGGACCCCTGTACTCACTGAGTTTAGTAATGTAAGTGGAGTCATTGCAGTGCAGCACGTAGGGAGCCATATCCACTTTGGCCACACTGTCAAACGGCTTAACATCCATATATGAGAGAGACAGACAGACAGAGATGCAAGGATCAGACATGTAGAGAACATGCAAGGATCAGCACTTAGATGGGGCTCTGTGAGGCCTCAGGGGCACAGAGATATTTAAATTGGTTACATCTGTGCAGGTGAATAAATCAGATGTGGAAGGTACTTACCATTGAACATACTGTTGGCGATGGCGCCGCATGGAGCCATTGGAGTTCCATTTGGATAGATTGTGAAAGGCGCACAATTGCTGTTCTGAATCTGAACGCAAGGTCAAAGGACAATTAGAAATGTCTTTTCCTGATCAACATTTTTTTGGTCAATCTTTACTCTTATTTCCGTCTTTAAAACAAACAAACAAACTGGGAAAAAAACAACAACCCAAAAAAGAAAACTGCCAAACACCTAGAAGTGCTAGGAGTTGCCAGTGCTTTCCAGTCACATTAGAGATGGGCTCAAATAGAACGAGACTGGGGTGAGGCGTATCTGCCGTGGTCTAGTGTCTACACAGCTGCTGGCAGCATATTTCCCAGCACAGATAGATTGTTGCTGTATGCCAGAGCCACACCAACAGGGAAAACCAACTAACTTTACAGGGGAAACTGTGAAACTGTTTATGCGGAAACTAAACATACTGAAAACAATAGAGATTTTTTTTCTCTAGTCTCTTTACTTTCATTATATTCATATTTTACATACAAGAAAGTGGTTGCAACACTGAAAGACCAACTTAGGTCTGTTAACAGGATTATAAAAAAGTTTTTCCCATCTGCACTGGAATGCGACTCCATGATATAACCACAGCTGGGCTACAATGATGTTGTAACCGTGTGCCTCAAGTTCAACACTGCTGTAACTGAAGGCTGATATGTTCAAACAAATGGTTTTGATTGCCTCAGTTTGTTGGTACTCCATTTGAGTCCTCTTAAAGGGGCCTGGCATTCGAAGGGTGAGTGCTCAGCACTTAGTCACTTTTTAAAATAAAGGCTGCAACATAGAGAGGACCTTAGGGTCAATCTAGACTAGAATTACAAATAACAATTACAACCAGTTACAATGATGTATTCCCTGACCCAGTTACAACATGGTTCCATTTTTCAGTGTAGACAGGACATTTAACTGCATCCCCAAACTCTGCTAAAACGTTGGACTTATCTAAGCTTTTACCATGGATCGAAGACATGCATAAAAAAATGCTAAACGCCATCCATTCTCCAGGACAACTGTCTTGTAGCCATGTCCCCAACTCGTGTAGACTGGGTCTAAAACTGCTAGCAAACCTTCAATAAAATCCAACTACTAATGATATTGCTGATAATTCTCGGCACTTGTGATCTGTAGACCTCAAAGCACAATGTTATGAAAACTCCTTTTCCAGGCATTGAATTCAGTCTGCTTCCCTGTTTGCATACGCATGCTACAGCTTCTAAGACAACCAAATTGTTTATCAGAGTTACAATTTGTGACCGTTGCTTCTGTATTTAATACCGAAGCTTTGCAATATCTCTGTGAACTGTTCTAAGTGGGAAATGCTAGTAGAAAAGTTTACAGTGCCTTCTAACATCAAGGAGATGACACTCACTAAAGAGTTGAGAAAGGGAGCTTAACCCCTTGCAGCTGACCACATTTTCTATTCCCCACAAATGAGGTGGCCAAGTCTAGTGCTCTGAATTTAAAGAAACAGAGGAATAAAAATAATGAGCTCTGGATTTTTTTATGCACTTTTGGGCCCAACTGTGGTTTATAATCACAGCCTACCCTGGAGGGGAAATAGAGGGGTCGTGTTGCAACAGGAGACTCCAGGAGGAACTCTGGTGCAACAGCAGCAGAGGAGAAACAGTAAAAAAATAAAAATAAAAAAGGTAAATGTTGTAAAACCACAAAAACTGGCAGAAGGACCCAGAGGCAGGTGTAGTACTAGAAAATACTTTTTAACCAGAGAACCACACACTAAGAGCCTCCTCACCTGATGAAAATATTGAGGATGTGTCAATAAGAAATACACTTACGTTTACATCTTGACCCAGCAACTGTGCATCACTTCTGGAGAGGACATACCGACGGTGGTTCTGATAAAAGTTTTGCAGACGATAGTACATAAAAACATCACCCTAGAATTCAAAGGAGAATAATATAGGATGCGGAGAGCATAAACAAAATAGGTCATTTTTACAAACTGTTGAAAAAAAATACCGGGGGAGGGAGGGCGGACAGCCTGATGGACGTAGTGTTAACTACATTTCAGCTGACTATTTTAGCAGAAAAATTCATTTATCTTGGGTTTGTGGGTGGAGCATGGACAGAATACCATCATTTCCCCCACACATTGCTTTGGCATCGCTGAATGGAAGGTGCTATGAAACAACGTGAGTAGTTCTACTGAGGTCACAGTCTCTTTATTTGGAAAGGTTGCAGGATTGGACCAACAGTTTTCTAAATATGTTAAGATTATTAAATTCAATTATCAGCTTTTTTAAAAAAATAAATGTAAAGTGAATTTAGCACTTGCGAAAGGTGCTGCACTGAGAGTGCTGTAGATTGAGGGTAAAATTTTCAAAAATGCTTAGGCACCTAAGTCCTATTTTCAAAAGAGACTTAGGCACTTTTGGCTCCTAAATCCCTTTTGAAAAGAGGCTTGGGCTTGTCTACATGGTGCCACAGACCAGTCAATGGGGGTGTGAACCGCAGAGTGCTGTAACGGCCCCAGGAACACCCTGCAGTACTGCACACCTTGCACTGATGTAGTCCACAGGATTATGTTAATGCACATTAGGTACCTTTTAGTTTGCACCACCAGGATCTACATAGGCCAGGTAGAGAGCAACATGCTAGAGCATTCTGCAGTACACACCCTCATAAGCCTGTCTTTAGTGCAGTGTAGACAAGCCCTTTTGAAAATTTTGAGTCTTGAAGCTACAGACTAGATCTAATACAAGCAGCAGAAGTACCAGTTTGGGCATGCAATATGGGAAACTGACATTTTTACTTTTAGATGTTCTTCAAACCTTGAGACATTCTTACGGCTCAAGGATTTTCATCTACTGCTTTTATAGCCCCTTTCACTCTGAAGAACCCTAAAGTTGTGGAAACAGCTACAGGAGTTTTACTTATCAAAAGTGGCCAGGGCTTCAGTTTTATGTCTCATCTGAAAGATCTTACCCCAACTGCACAGTACCAACTAACACCAGGGTGTGGCACTGGGTCCCTACTGGGGCATTGACTCACTACTGATTCAGACGAAAGAGAAGTCACCTCTTGAATCTACATCACTTCTTGCAGCACCTGTTTTCACCTGGGAGATCTCCAATCTAAATATTATGTAGCCTGATCTTGCTTAATTTATGGGATTTGCCAAAATGAATAACAACAATGTAAAGGCACATATTTTGGATATAAGGGGCTTTAGTTTTGTGAAAGGTATTGACATAAAGCCCTCAAGAAACTGGCTTAGTGTCATTTATAGGACAAAATTTATACTTCTTACACATACAGAAATACAGGAACTCTGGTCCATGGTTGGTTTCACACATTTACCTACCAGCATATTTTCCTGCAGTGTGAAGTGCACAGAACAGTTGCATTCTTTATCCCAGTTAGAGGAGTTTTCACGCAGTTTTGAACAATTCAAACATATGTCTGAATAGTTAATCTGTCAAACAAGCAAAGATTATATCAGGGTGTGCAAACTACGGCTGAAGCCCCATCAGGGGTTTGGATCTGCATCTGGCCCGTGGGATTGCCACCCCGGTGGCGCTGCGGGTTCCCCACTGCTCCTGGAAGTGGCTGGCACCATGTCCCTGCAGCCCCTGGGGCAGTGGGGCAGAGGGCTCCGTGCGCTGCCCTTGCCTACAGGCACCGCCCCCGCAGCTCCCAGTGGCTGGGAACGGGGAACCACAGCCAATGGGAGCTTCGGGGGGAGGTACCCGCAGGCAAGGGCAGTGCACGGAGCCCTCTGCCCCCCCTCTTCCCCAGGGGGCCATAGTGCCAGCTGCTTCCAGGAGCGGCGTGGGGCCAGGACAGGCGGGGAGCCTGTCTTAGCCCCACTGCGCGCCGCTGCCACCCTGGAGCTGCTTTAGGTAAGTAGTGCCGGGCCGGAGCCCACATCCCAAACTCCTCCTACATCCTGCACCCCAACTCCTTGCCGCACTGCTCCTGCACCCCAACCCCCTGATGCATTCCTCCTGCACTCCAACCCCCTTTTTGAGCCCCCTCCCGCACTCCACACGCCCTCCTGCACCCCAACCCCCTTTTTGAGCCTCCTTGTACACCCCGCATCCCTTCTGTGCCCCAGCCCCATGCCCTGAGCCCTTCCTGCACACCGCACCCCCTCCCACACCCCGCACTCCCTCCTGCACTCCTACATTCATGGCCCTGCATGCAATTTCCCCACTCAGATGTGGCCCTCGGGCCAAAAAGTTTTGTCCACCCCTGATTATATGCTGTAAAACCCCTACTTTGGGAAAAACTAGACACTCAGCTGCCAGGGTCTACAAACGGCCCTCTCTCTTCAGGTTTGCTCAATGTGGGCATGCACACGAATGGGGGTAAAAATTTCAAAAGCATCTAAGAGAGTCAGGAACCTAAGTCCTATTTTCCAAAGTGACTTCAACACTTAGAAGCCTTAATCTCATTGGATGTCAGTAGGATTTAGGCTTCTAAGTCCCAAAGACACTTTTGAAAATTCTATCCCTAACTTAAATCCTATTCTTGCTGAGGAGCCAGTGCCCTCCCCCCACCCCGATTCTCCAGCTGGCTCTCTGCCAGCATGGGAGGAGTTTAGATTGCCCTGAGGGCTGACCTGAATTCCATCAGCTGGTAACAATCCCCAGGGGCTGTCTGCCAGATGACAATACCTGGAGTGCTCTGGATTCCTACCCTCTAATCCTGAATTGCAGGGGGTTTGCTATAGGAGCCAGTTATGTTGGTGCTGCACTCACCGGGCACCCTCGGCAAATAAATGAACAACAAACAAGGGAATCCCCAGTTGGAGTGTGGGGGATGAAACCAGTTTCTGCTCTTTTTGTGCCACCTGAGCCACACAAAGAGAGCAAAGCAGGGGTGAGAGTCAGGTCCACAGTAACTGGGGCAAACACTATATTGAAAATAGCATTCTTTTCTCACTCTATTTAATATTTTGCATTTATTTAGCACCTTTCATCCAAAACAAGTGCACTTAATAACTGAAAAATAATACCATCCTACTATAACATTTAGCAAAAATTTATAATAAGGACCGACAATTTCTTTTTCTTTTTATATTTTTATCCATTACAGTGTACGCTCAGACTACAAAATATAAGAGGCAAAGTTTGGGCTGTGAGACCATCCTAATGGATAAACAAGCCACATTTTTTTCCTGTAAGGTAACTGGCCCACGCAAATCACCATGTACTATTTTGTTTGATTTTTTCACCCCACAGGCCAAACAAAGAAATAATCTAGCTGTCCTTGTCAATTCTAGTGGCTGCTGTATACAGTATGTACATCACAGATGGCAATGTGGTTTAGCGGTCTGAAGAGAGAACTGGGAGCCTAGTAGTGTGCTGGCCAACAGACTTGCTGTGAGACCTTGTGTAAAATCATTCTGTTTTAACATTCCCCGCCCCCCTCCCATAAAACTGATATTAAATTACCTAATTACAGCTAAAACAGGTTGAATTATTCATTGTGAATACTATGAGTTGCAGATTTATTCCTCTTTTCTGTTCACAGGTCAGACACAAACCAATCCTGTTTTTGTTTTGTTTTTGTTTCTGCTGGTCTATTCATTATCCAGGGTGTGTGATTGGTACACATAGTATTGTACTACTTCCCAACTGGATGACAAATTTTCAAAACTAGAGAAAATCATATAACACATTTCAAAAACAATTTATCAGCCTAGTAATAATTTTTGCTAGAATTGTGAAACTTTCAAGATTCATGATCATTTACACAAATACTAGCTGTCTAAACACTCATAAAGAACAAAATAATAGGAGGTAACAAGTCAATGGATTGAATTTAATATTTTGATTTTGAAATTGGCCTTAATATTCAGCCTGCTCTACCTGCTGCAGCCATCATTAACACATGAGGAATCTCTTTGTGTTTTAGGATTCTGGCTTGGCAAATATTTATTGACATTTTTCTAGTGCCTAACAATACCAAAGTTCCCACAGTTTATTTCCTCCCCTAAGCACAGGGACAAATGACAATGTCCCAGATATTGCCATCTGGTAAATTAGCAAATGCTGGCTTTTTAATGGTGCCCACTTTCACAAGGGATATTGTGGGTTCGTTTGACACCCTTGGGTAAAGGGAGTACATCCATGATAGAATTACTACCCCCCTTTGAGCCACTCTCTAATAACACTCCTCAAGAAAACCACCTCAAACAAACCTGGATTTCTTTGACACTTCTTGCATACAATATTAGGCAGATTCCCATGAGGAGGCAGAAGACTCCAATGGTAAAGAAGCTGGAGAGGACAGTCGGAGCTGTGAGCTTGGGCTTCCAGGCTGGCAGTTTCTGTTGTTTAAATGCGCTGTTATCTGGACATCTGGAGGGACTTTCCTGTGCTCCTTGGCTGTTCTTATTTTTCATGCTGTTGCTGTTGGAGAAGGGTGTGTGTTTTGGGGGGTGGGGATGGGGTAAGGGTGTCTGTGTTAGACTTGGTCTCAACTTAAAAACTCTCTCTGATGTTGGAGGCTGTGTTGTTTCTATAAACCTTTGTTACTTCCTGGAATTACTCATTAACTAGACCTCTCTTCCTCACTACAGGCTCATCTTGTCCGTTGGTGACCTCAATCACCTTAATCAGCTGGTGCTATCAGCCACAATGTACTTTAGTCAGAGTCATAGAGACTGCACCCTAGACACTCCGGACACTCTGGGAAAGTCACTGAGAGTCTTTTTCTGCTGCACCACTTAGTACAGTAGAACCTCAGAGTGACGAACACCTCGGGAATGGAGATTGTTTGTAACTCTGAAATGTTCGTAACTCTGAACAAAATGTTATGGTTCTTTCTAAAGTTTACAGCAGAGCATTGACTTAATACAGCTTTGAAATTTTACTATGCTGAAGAAAAATGCAGCTTTCCCTTTATTTTTTAGTAGTTTACATTTAACAGTACTGTACTGTGTTTTCTTTTTTTGGTCTCTGCTGCTGCCTGATTGCGTATTTCCGGTTCCAAGTGAGGTATTTGATTGACTGGTCAGTTCATAACTCTGGGGTTCATAACTCTTGGGTTCTACTGTAAAGAGTTTATTAGGTTTCACTAAGTTCTGAGCTATTGATCACTTGCAGGGGCACTGCCTGCTACTTGAAAGATCTGTACACAGTCTGATCCCTTACGCCCTCTCTTTCCTTTATTTCCATAGTCACCCTAAACAGAGCAGTGTTATCAAAAGCAAAAATGGCTTTTACAAGAGAATGCTGTGTTGGATGACAATGTGAAAGGCTCCTACCCAGTGAGAGTCTCTGCTGGAGAACTTACCAAAGCAGGAACTGCAACACCCTTTGTAAGGGCACAGCGTTTGGAGAGTTGCTATGGCCCCCTTTGAGTTCTCCAGTGCTAGCTTTGGTACTGTGCATCCCTCCCCCTTTTGCACTGGGAGCACAAGATCCCAAAAGGAAAGATCATTGTACCCTCTTCTCATCACCTCACCTTAGGCCTGACCACAATCTAGTCAACAACGTAACCAACACAGAAGCTGCAGGTCAAGGTAGAGATCTAGCAGTGTAGTAAGTGGCTTGACAGAACAAGAGCTAAATAGTTCAGACTGTATCCCAAGGTATATTCCCTCGTACTCACTGGCTGACATGCATTATAAATGGAATTTGTTAACAGATCACATCAATGTTTGATTAAATAAATTCCTATTAAATCATCCAAGTACAGGCAGTTTTGACTTTTAGCCAAAAGCACCCAGAAATGTTTACTAAAAACTTTGTTTCATTTTTCAATCAATTTGAGTGTTCCCTACTACAGATATCCATATTTTGCTAACTAGTCCAATGAACATGTTTTACTCTATATGCTCTATAGAGCCAACACAGCCAAGGGACAGCAAATCGTATTCAGTCATCATAGTAATCAAAATTAACTAAAATTCTAGTAACAAATGCTTTATTTACTGATAATGTGGAAACCAGATAAACCTCATGAAAAGGGCTATAGGATTTTTACACACCGCAAGTGGCCAGGGCTTCAGTTTTGTGTCTATTTGAAAGATGGTCCCTACAGCAACACACTACCCACTAATATGCACTAACTTTGATGTGCAGCGGTGGTTGAATAGTATTCAGCAAATTTTGCCAGTCTTCATCACATATCACATGATTTGTCGGCGGCAGATATAGTCATGATCCTACAGCTTCTATCTCATGACAATAGCAACACTGGTTGGTGGGATCACTCACATGGGTAAGACTTGCAAGATTAGACTGTTTTTATGCTGTAGGTATCATGGTAATTTTTCTATCTTAAGAAGCACTTAGCCTTCAAAGTTTCCTGCCCTAGCATGAACCGTGGTGAGAGTGCAAGAGCCACTGTTATTTTCCAGTCTGCATCTTTATGATATAATGTAGTGATAGGGTTTGTGGAGGACAAGAGAGCTCTAACTCATCAACACGCTGTGGGGGTAGCTACATAAGGTACTAAAGGAGCGATATGGCTAAAACTTCTTGACTAACTCTGGACTGGTCTCTGTAATGGCCAGATGCCTTCTGCATGCTAGGAAGCAGCAACAGTGAGGGGTGGGAATTTCTGGGCCAGAGGTGCCCAGAACTGGCATGGGCTGTATTCTATCACTCTTAGAGGGGGAGTGAAGGTTTCCTTTTAGAAGAGTGGAAGGAGGGGACAGAAGAAGAAGAGTGGCTGTGGGATTCACTCAGGACAAGTGCACTCATCCTCAGTGTCCTAAGGGTAGTAGAGAACCCACACCTACTGTTTTACATGCAACATACATCTAATTTCAGTAACATACTGTTCAGGCAATAACAATCCCTGGTACAGAATCTACATGCAAATCTTTGCTTTATTATAAGAGGGCCAGAAGCTGACAAACATTGTAATACGCATTTCTGCTAAGCATCTCAGAAATGGAAGAACTGAATAGTTGCCTACTACAGACAATGCTAAGTGAAATACAGCAGTAAATTGCATCCGTGTTAGTTACACCATTAAAAGAGTCCCAGCTTCACAGAATCCTCTCTGCACAGCTTTATAATTCCCATTTCCAGAAGGTCAATTGCTTCTTTCCTTATCTGAAGGAAACAAAAATTAAACAAGACATGAATTAGGAAGATTACTGAAAGTGCTCTGCACACACACCGTTATTCTGCTTAACTACACGAGTTTTATTAGAGGCTGAGTAAAGGAGAGACCCTCACACACAAACGCAAGTTTTACAAAAGAAATATAATAAACTCTAGAAACTACCTATTTAGATGAATGTCTCTTTTAGCTTATCTACTTTTAAGACCACCAGAGGTATCTGAGAGGAAATACCGACTAACACCATAGCAAGGCCAGGAGCTCCACTGCAGTTATGGTTACACCAGGGCTTTCATTATAACCCTGACTACACCTTACAGAGAAGTTCACCTTTTGGGCTGCATGTTTCCATGCTTCAGCTCAGCCCAGAGATGAAGGGTGTGGGAAAGCCTGGCAAATTTCTGTTCTGCCCTTTTTGAGTTATATAAAGGGGTGGGGGGTAATCATCTCTCCATTTGAGGTACATTTTACAAGCTTTTTTGCTCCCGTAACTTGAATAGCTGAACTTCACAAGCTGATATTTTCAGACTTACCGAAGGCTCAGCCCTTATATTGTTTACAAAAAGAACAAATGTAATGGGGTTACAAAAGGGTTTGAAAAGCTCAGTTTGATGTTTCTTCCACACTAGGAACTTTTGTCAACTTTGGGAGCTAGGCTACTACTTTGTATTGCAGCCAATATCTACGTAGTAAGTTCTGATGCAGAAAACTTTGTCTATAGGCAGTTTAGACTGTGAAGCCAGACTGTATTGGGCTCGTTATGCTTTGGCAGAGTTTAGAAGATCTTCAGGAGAAAGCCTTGTAAGCTCCTCTAGCCTGATTATTCTGAATGCCCCTACCTGCACCCTAAATAGGAGAGAGAAAAAAGGAGACAAACAGGGACATGAACAAACAACTTTCCCTAATGTGATGTTAGGGTTACAGGTCTGCCCAACGTGAAGTTAGGAAATGTGGAAGAATACATACATCTGCCTGTGACACTGCAAGAGCCCGGCATCAGGATGTCCCTGTCCTCTCCAGATGTAGTGGGGTCTAGAACCAAGGCATGGGAGGGCTTCGTTTTTTGTTTTTAAACTCGTGTGTTTATTAGAACTCCACCTGGTAAAAAATTAACCCTGCACACCAACGTGCCCAAGAAGGGCTGCTCTCTGCATTGTTCTTAGCCCACAACCTCCGTCCTCTCTGCTGCCTTCTCCAGTCTCCCCTGGAAATGAGGTAAGTGTGCATTTAGAGGGAGCTGTGGGCGCTTCACTCCTCCGAAAAATCAGGCTATGAGTTTTTCCGTACGCTAATATAAAAATATGCTTGTGTTTCCAGGGCTCCTTGGCGTCTATGTAGTTAAACAAATAGTGCCATATTTACAGTAAGATGCAGTAATGAATCCTGTTAATTCTACAGGACCAAAAGTTATTCTGCAGACAGAAACTACTGAAGAAACCAGGGCCATCTTGTAAAAGTGCCTCTGCCTGGTCCCCAATTGTATTGGTGCAATTTTGCATCCATGATTAATTATGGATACAAAAGAATTAGTACATCATCTGACTGAGTCTGCTAATTGAGTTGCTAGCAGTTACACACTATCATCACTCCCACCTTCACTTAACTGTGGATACCAATGAGTTGTGTGATTTTTGCAGGTCCACAAACTGGAAGCCATTTCTGAAAATCTGGCACTATCATGTTATTATTTATTACTATTTATAGTGTTTTTGGCATTTTACACACAAGTAGGAAAACAAGGTGCCTGGCTCAATGAGATTTGACTCCAAATGTAAAGTCTTGCCTTTGCCAGCACCTGATGGGATTCACTATTGCCCTGTTATGACATTCTATCTGTAATATGCTATGAGTACAGTTTAGTACATACCTTCCATATAAATGATTTTCCTGAACTCTTCCTGGCATATGCAGTAGTACAAAGTATTGTACTACAAGATGCTTCATATACATATCCAAGATTGTTGGGGGAAAACCCCGTATGTTGTATTATCTGAGACAATGCATGTGATTGAAGGCTGTTCCATAATGCAGAAGATGCACAAAAGGGCAAAGTTGGTGTTACACATTCATCCTTAACTTGCACAATTCCTAGGCTTTTAATTTTGTATTCTTAATGTTACATTATTTTTTTCTAGTTAAATACAGTTCGAGTCACAATTTTGTTATCCAGGCAGCATCCAGTTGTAGGACTACTCCCCATGGCTAGATACTATTCAGGAAGTTTGGCGTGCTCCCTGCAGAACAAATGTTTAGTTAAGCTGTAAGGAATGGCTAGGAGGCCTCAGTCTCAGGTTTGCAATAGCACAGGTTCAAATCCAGGTAGATCAGCCAGAAGCTGCAGTTTGCTGCCTGTGGCTGACTCACAGAAACCCTGGTCCAGCTGTACTCCACATGAGCCCATAGCACTTTTCATAATACTAGAGCTTTGTGCCAGTGTCCTTTGCTAATATTTCTGTGATCCGTTCATCAGTGTCCAAATGGCTTACATATCCGTTTTAATGCAAGTACCCTATCAAACTCACACCTTGAGATTTCTATTGATGATTTACCACAAGAGGGAGCCTCTTTGCTTCATTAAGTGAAGCTGCTCTTTTTGCTACTTGACTTCTTCGAGGTATTTTCATAGAATCATAGAATATCAGGGTTGGAAGGGACCTCAGGAGGTCATCTAGTCCAACCCCCTGCTCAAAGCAGGACCAATCCCCAGAAAGATTTTTGCCCCAGATCCCTAAATGGCCCCCTCAAGGATTGAACTCACAACCCTGGGTTTAGCAGGCCACAGCTATCCCACTGTAGTTCATCCTGGAGCATGAGAAATACAACCTTGCACACATGGTGGTGTTGATACAACACAGTCAAAAACATGTTAAAATACAGAGCAAGCTGGGTGACAATTTTCTTCCTTGTGAAAGAGGTCTGTGCTGCCTGTGAAAGGGATTGTCCTCTGGAGGCTCCAGACTCTGGCCGTTTAGACATTACCCATGCATGCACAGGAGAGAGGTAGCCTTTTCATACTGATTGCAGAGACTTGTGGTCAGTTCTGTCTCTGGGCTGAATACTGGTTATCTATATAGCCTACTACATATCAAATAGCACAATACCACAGCACAACGCTGCACACCTAACAATGTGAGTGCTGCAACATGCAACTGAAAAGCACATGGAATGGTCAGAATGAGAAGGCTCTACCAGTGGCTTACAAACCCATGACATTTGCTGTTTTATGGTGTCATATTGTTCTAGACGAGGCTGTAGTGTGACTCAACAGGCCAATGTGCTCCTTCCATCTTGGAGTCAGTAAATGTGTCCTCAAAAGCTGCTGAATCTTATTTCCTTTTCTTCCGTTTCTGAGGAAAACTTTCCTCCCAGGAGCTGGTTGCTGAGAGTCTCTGGGAGGGGCAGAGCTACTAACTCACAGACATCTGAGCAGGAAAAATTGGTAGAGGGCGTTGGAACACATTGGTATTGTTTGCTGCAGCTCATGAGATGAGAAATGAAGAAGTGAAGTGCCTTAGTTCGGAGTTGGAGAATCCAGGGTGCAGAATTATAGGTAAAAAGCTAATTCCTTTGTGTTCCTTGAGTACTGATACCAGAAGTCAGTTTCACAGAAGAAAATCCTGACTTCCTAGCATTTCAAGTGTTAACTACGTCTAGACAGAAAGGTTCATATAATTACGTCATTGTTTAAAAAGGTGACCATACTGTACCTCAGGGATATCAATCATTCTCCTTAACTTCTGATCTCTCCAGTTCCAATCCAAAATCAGATACTTCAAGGAGTTCAAGCTAAGGCCATCTGAAAAGACAGTGCAAGTCTTACTATAATAAAGACAAAATGACATCTGCTTATCAAAATGATTTTTGACTTTTGCATCCTTTGCAGTCTGTTCCCAGGGCATTAAACATTAAGCACTACATTTGCTGGTTGGAAAACTAACACAATGACACTGTAAACTTCCTTACCACATAATCCCATGCCTTTTCGAGAAGATAAACACAAAAGCAGAGCAACTGCTGTTGCCAGGCTTGTCAAGAGCCAATATCCTGCCTGCAAAGAATTCCCCAGACTTCCTCTTCATGAAACCACAGGAGTTGAGTTTCCATGGCTGACGACAAGTTGGTAAATTATAAGGACTTGAGCCAGCAAGAGCCTATCAGTGGGAATTGAGGATGCTCAGAAACTTGCACAATCAGGCCCTAAATAAGCTTCAGGTCAGCAGCACTGTGAAGGGCTTTGGTCATCTTCCATCTGAATGGAAGGAAACAAGGAGGCAGATGGTTCTTTGGGAAATGACCTTCTACCAGCCCTGCTAAGTCTTCCATATCTAGTGGGTAATGTCCACAATTTTTCTTGATAGCTTTTTCTCAGTAACCTCCCGTGGCAGCACTGATCTGTCAAACAGCTCTAGACATGAAGAACACATGGTCAGCTTCTGATCCTAGCCCACCGTCTCTCCTCTTGACATATCTTTGGGCTGATGCAGCAACATCAGCTCTATGATGTGCTGTTGAATTGGGATATCTTAACACTGTTGTAAAAGACAGCAACAATGAAACATCTCACTGTTCCTGTGCTTCCTGGAGGGAGAAACAGTGGAGTCCCACGCCAGAGCCAGCTCCCACCCTTGAGCAGGGTATAGCTTGGCCAAACTGACCCAAAGAAGGAACTACCATGACGGGACCATGGTTAGTATCCTGTGATATCTACACTACATTTTGTTTTTATTGCAAATATCTATTTAGGAAGCAAAATATATGGCAGGAAAAAAACTTAGATTTGGGAAGGAGAAGGAGGGTTAAACAGATAAACTAACTAACTTCATGCCTGGCAGGAGATTGGGAATAATAAACTGAAAGACCAAGTAAATCTAGATTTTTGGGAGTGTTTTTCAATAAAAGCTGAAATTGAACTCAGAATTGTGCATAACATAGTTCCTTTTGTCTAAGCCACTGCGTTTGGCTTCCTGGATTTTTAACTTTATATTCTTGACCTGCATTTGAGAGTAGATCCCCAAATTCACTGACTCAGGTTAGTCCAAAACCTTCAAACTTTATTGAAGTTTCACTTATTCTGCCATGTGCAACATGTCCATTACCAGAGCCCATTCCAGCCTCCTCTCCTACCTTGTTTTACTAACGCTTTTATTCTTCCAGGTGTTCCTACACCCAGGTGGATGACTCCATTCTCCAGCATGTGCATCTGTTCTTTTATCTAATTCAAGGACAGAAAGAGAAAATGTTGCATCAGTAAACCCACAAGTGTTTAGGATTCCCTTTTAAAGAACATTTTATTCCATATTGGAGGTAAATTCCAAGTAGCACAATAACTCCTCTTAAAACACCATCTAAAGCCAGGTCCATAAGGAGAAGTAGTGCACAGCAAACTGGGGTATAATCTACAGTATTCTAGCCTGCTGCGTGTAACTGTCCCAGTGGATCCTGCTACCATGCATTAACAGTTCCATAAGCACACTAAGGAACTTTTAGTATGTGGTACTGGGGTCCACACGGACAGTTAGCGTGTGGAAGCTAAAGCACTGTACATTCAGACAGTAAGAGACACACTGTTCATCTCTCAGATTGTAAAACTGGTACATATGGGAGAAAGGCACAAAGGGCAGTGAGGTGTCCAACTCCCTTTGAAAGTCAATAATTGAAATTCACTCGATTGTGCTTTTCAAAATCTGACCCTAAATACTTTTTCTGAGGTCTGAATAGCATTGGCCTCCCAACAATTAAATCAATCCTCTAGAACTAAATGGAGAGCACACAACTTGGGGAAAGTTAATGTAAAACTGGAGTCACACTAATCTGCCCAAGACTGGAGAAGGATGAAATATACTGTGTGTGACATTTACCTGTTTGACAGTATTTATATAGAAGGCCAAATTTTCACCCACTGTCTCTGATTTCCTTGCTTGCAAAACACATCTATCATTTGTACACACAAACAGGCATTTGCATTGGGTAGCTGAGCACCTGACTACCTGATTTGCACCCATCAATGTGGGTGAAGGTGGAGTTTTGTGGATGGGAACACATGCACATGCTTTTTGGTTTTGGTTTTTAAGCAGGCACAAAATCAGAGGCTAGTTTGAGGCACAGAATGTTTGACTGGATACCACACAGGTTACTGATGGATGTTCTGATCTTAACGTAGGTGCCCATGCTGCACAAAAAACCACAGGGGCATGAGGAGAGTTTGAGGAGTCATCAGATGAATTGCTTGGTTGAATGCCCAGAACTGTGCTGTTGGGGTACAGAAAGTAGGGTGACCAGATCACCCAGGTGAAATATCGGGATGTGTGTGGGGAGGGGGGGGAGGGCCCCACAAAAAAAAAAAAAAAAAGCTGCCGGAATTCCACGCCCCGCCCCTCCCACCAATGTGCCTCCGCTCCATCTCGGAGATACTCTGCCGCAGCTCGGCCGCCATGGGCCTGTGCCCGCCCGGCTTGCCCCCCCCCAACACACACACACACACACACACACACACACCCCTGCACAGACACCGGTCACCCCGCCCCACGCACACACACAGAGCTCTGCAGAGCTCCCCTAATCACCTTTCTCAGCTAGCTGCTCTGGTGTCCCCAGACCAAAGCTCCCCAACCCCCGACCCCCGTGAGGAAAGCCAGTCCTCCTTTCCGGCTCCCTGGGGCCACTGGACTGTCCGGGACTTGCCCCCAGGCCAGATTCGAGTCCAACACACTCAGCAAGCAGCGCCCCGGGCCAACTTCCAGCGGTGGCTGGGCCCGCAGAGCCGGAGGGCGGTGCAGCCCAGCGTGGAAGGTGTTTTGGGTTGGGCGGCCCGCGAGGGCAGGTTTGAGAAACCCCTTCCCAGGCTGGGGGCTGCTCCGGCTGCCAGCGTGCAGGGCCGGGCTGGAGGGGGCCGGGCAGCGCTGGGCGTGGAGAGCGGCGCTACGACGCGGCGTTTGCAGGCCTGGGCTGGGCTCGGCTGCCGGCGAAGGGGCCCCGGGGCGGCTCGAGAGGCAGGCGAGGTCCCGGGAAGACGCACGGCTGCGGAGGGGCTGAGCTCCTGCCTCGCCTTGGGAACCCCCAGCACGGCGGCTGCAAACGCGTCTCACTCGCCCCAGCCCAGGCCGGGCCCCTCCCGCTGCCACTCACTACCCAGCCCAGTGCGCCTCATCCCTGCGGCGGGACAGGCAGGGGACCGGCTCCCCCACCCGCTGAGGAAGAGGCTCTGCGTGCCAGCGGCCAAGCTCCGGCTTCCGGTCCCTCCTGAGTCATCTGCCCCACACGCTGAGCCAGCTGCAGCCAGGGGAGCAGACCGGGCTGGCTGTAGCGTGCCCAGAGAGTGCTTGGGGAAGAGGCGGGGACAGGGCAGGGATTTGGGGAGGGATCCAATGGGGGAAGAAGCGGGTGGAGTCGGGGGGGAGGGGGCGCGCAAGCGCCGGAGCGGAGGGCAAAATTGTTTGTTTGTCCAGTGTCCCGGCTGAACATCAGTCGGGACGCGGGACAAACAAGCAGATATCGGGACAGTCCCGATAAAATCGGGACGTCTAGTCATCCTAACAGAAAGGAAGCCCTTTTCTAAAGAAAGGAGCTATGTCCATGAAAAGTATCATTACAATATCACACCGAAGACAATGGCATGTGATTGGTTAGCTATTTCATCAAAACTAGTGCTGAACTTGCTTACCTTTATGTGTTTTGCAAACAATTTAATAACTTTGCAGTCTCCTTTGAATGCTGTCATAGACCTAGTAGAGGATAAATTAAAAATGAACTCGGACATCAGAACTCGGATTCAGAGTGTATAACAGGCATAAGAGGAAACCAAAAATAGTTAAAACTAGTGCTTTAGAATGGGATGTCTAAATGAGTTAGGTGCCCAACTCCCATTGATTTGTGCTTTGAAAACATGCCAATAAATTATTATTTAAATCTATATTTGGTACTTGTAATGATCTACAACCAGACCTACATACTAGAGGGCACAATTTAGGAGTAATTTACGTATATTTTTTTGATAGATATTTATGTAATTTTTAAAGAACATGTACTTTTACAATTGATTTATTTCAAGACTATTGACTAATCAATTGCCAAATTTAAATAAAAGAATGATTTCACTATTGAATTATAGGCACACCAGAAAGCATTCTGAACCGGAAATTTAAGTTATTACAATTTATTTATGCAATTATTAGGAAAATCATCCTTTCTGGGCTGTCATAACCCTTACTACACAAAGGAACCTTGATATCCACACCCATGTTGACCACAACTCTTTTTATCAGAAGACCAGAATTGCGTCCTGAGCCTTTGATTTGGGACATAGTTCTATATATAGAAAATGTCACGATCTGTATAATAAACTCAGCAGGAGAAAATGAGTATGGAGCTTACAAAACTCCAGTTGAAATAGGCTTTTTCCTGCACTCAGGAAGAAATCAATGCACCATTGACATGCAAGTCACATGTTAAAGCCTTCCTTTACAACCATGAAGTCTAGAAACTTTTTTTTTTAAACAATGCTGAGATTCAACTGTCATCATGTGAGTTCTGGAGCTAGGAGAGGAGACATGACCAGAGTTTTCATGCCTTCAACCCAGCCTTGCACTTCTCTGCTCTTCATTCCATGATGTATTGTGGGATAGCAAGATCTGCATCTGCTATTGGGAAAGCTGGGAGCAGAAGAGCCTGGATATTCAGATCAAGAGTACAGAGTGGAGAATGCAAACCACTGATCTAGCGATATGTGTCACAGAAACTACGACACTTCTCATCAAGAGACTGGGGAAAGAGAAACAAACCCTGATTTCCATACCTTCTGTTGGGGAAGTCAGGTTTGGGCAGGAAGCCTTTCAAATCTCCTGAATCAATATACAAATCTCATCAGCTCTATACCTGTGGAATCAAATGGAGCGAATACACCAGAGCCTGTTCCCGCAGTATCCTCACCCTGGTTTTCACAAGTTACAAGGCCCAGGGAGCATCAGGGGCAGTAGCAGCACCTCAGCATAAAATTAACAACAATTGCTGGACAGAAACCAACTAAGGAGAAGGTCATGCAGACACCATATCGGTTTCAGAGAAATGAGAGAGAAAGGAAAGCAACCATACAATGAGGTGGATCAGACACAGGAATGGTTACTGGGACAGACAGCAGGATGGGATGGGATAGAAGCTGGGACATGACCTACATGCCAGCGAAACATGGAAAACAAAAACAGAGCCCACAAAATCTAGAATCAGTGATGGCAAAGGGAAAGAAAGCAGGAGAAAGAAAAGCACAGGAGGAACCAGAGATGAATAACTGTGCAACTAATATGACAGAAGAGAGAGGGAAACTCAGACTTTTTCTGCTCCACTCTCCCAACAACGGGGAGTGCGGAATGAGACTTCCCCACACTGTCAGTCACCAAAGACTTTCCATCCCAAAGTAAGGGAGTAACACTCCTGTCCACATCGGGGACAATGTAAAGAGATGGCAGAGACAACATCTCAGTTCTGCACTGTGATGTTACCCTACCAGCACAAAGCCCAGCCTCGTGAAGTCAGCTGTGAGGTTAGCACAGAACCTGAGTGAAAGACGAAGCTTGGGCTCCCTTCCCAGAAGGGACTAGAGACTTCAGCACAGCAGGAGCAGAGTGACCGGATGCACCATCTTGTGGCTCAGAGAAGTCCTTATGAACAAATAAGTTCTGTGTATGAAGAATGAGTGTGTGTGCTGACAGGGATCTGTGTGCAAACAGGGGGAAAGTTCAGAGAAAATCCTACATCAGTGAGGCTATGAAGATGTGGACCTTGTCCTTGTAAAACACCATATAGGGCAGCTCTGAAGTAAACACCCTGATCTCAGAGACCCTAACAGCAGATGTTATTGTGACCAGGAAAGAAACTTTCCAGGAGAGGAGGAGAAGGGAGCAGGGAGCTAGGGGCTCGAAGGAAGGACCCCTGAGCCACGACAGCATGAGGTTGAGGTCCCAGGGAGGGACAGGATCCCTGAAATGAGGGTAGAGACTCTCCAGACCTTTCAAAAACCGGACTGTCATGTTGTGAGTGAAGACCAACCTGCCCTGGGGCAGAGGGTGGAAGGCCAAATAGCGGCCAAGTGGACTTCCATTGATAACAAGGACAGCCCTTGGAGCTTGAGGTGCAGAAGATAGTCCAGGATTGCCTGCAGCGAAGCCTGCTCAGCACGGATATCCTGGGCTGAGGTCCAGCATTTGAACCTCTTCCACTTAGCCAGGCAGATTGCTCAGGTGGAGGGCTTTCTGCTACCCAACAAGACCTGTTGGACATGGGCTGAGCATTCCCGTTCCTCCTCATTTAGCCATGCAGAAGCCATGCTGTCAAGTGCAGCGACGCCAGGTTCGGATGCAGAAGACCTGGTTCTGGGACAGCAGGTCCAGCCAGAGAGGAAGCTGCATCGGTGCAGCTACCAGAAGGTCCAGCAGCATGCTGAACCAGTGCTGCCAAGGCCACGCAGAGGCTACCAGGATCACCTTTGCTGTGTCCTGTTTAAACTTCATAAGGACCTTGTGAATTAGTGGCACCGGCAGGAAGGCGGACATCAGAGCCCCTGACCATGGGAGCAGAAAGGCATCTGATAGGGACCCCTGTCCAATCTCCGGAATGAGCAGAACACGTGACATGTCCGATTCTCATAGGACACGAACAGGTCCACCTGGGGAGTCCCCCACCTCCGGAAGATCCCACTGACCGCCTCCGGATGGAGCAATCACTCGTGGCGAGACGAGAAAATCCTGCTGAAGTAATCTGCTAACCTGTTCCTGGCCCAGGTAGATGCACGGCTACCAGATGAATGACATACTGTACAGACAAGTCCCAAAGGTGGAGTGCTTCTTGGCAAAGGGTCACCGACTTGGCTCTGCCCTATCTGTTGATGTAATACATCGCAGTAGTATTGTCTGTAAGGACATGCACCACCTTGCCCTTCACGTGGGACAGGAAAGCTGACAGGCCAGGTGAACCGCTTTGAGCTCCCTGACATTTATGCAGAGGGACAGATCGTCCCACGACCAGCGGCCTTGTGCCACTGGTGCTGTTGGTTGCTGCTCCGAGGCAGCAGCTGAGGAATGGACAGATGGAGGCATCAGCATCACAGGCATGCCCAACACGCTCCAGTAGGGCCATTGGCCTTGCTGCCACAACGGCTTTGAGGAGGTCGACGCAGCCTCAAGTGCACAATCGCGCTGGTGCTGTCGCAGTGAGGGGCTGAATTCTCTTTCCGTACCAGAGGAATCACCTTCAGGTGAACATGGAGGGGCCGTCAAAGCTAGTGTCTGGTGGGTAACCGTTGCCGCAGGAGACCAGTGCCTCGAGTTGAAGGATCAGTGCTGGGACCGGGGGGATTAGTACCATGACAGAGACCACTCCCACTGTCTGGGAGATGTGGATCTGCGCTGCGGAGACAGTTGGCAGGAGGATGATTGGTGACGGCGATACGGTGACCAAGTGCCTTCCTCTAGGCCAGTGGTTCTCAAACTTTTGTACTGGTGACCCCTTTCACACAGCAAGCCTCTGAGTGCGACCCCCTCTTATAAATTAATTTTTTTTTATATATTTAACACCATTATAAATGCTGGATGTAAAGTGGGGGTGGGATGGAGGCTGACAGCTCGCGACACCCCATATAATAACCTCGCGACCCCCTGAGGGGTCCCAACTCCCAGTTTGAGAACCCCTGATCTAGGCGACCCGCGTCGAGACGGTGGAGACTGTGAGCATGGTGCCGGCGATCTAGGACGTCCCGCAGAAGACAGAGACCTGGGGGGTGGAAACGGAGAGCGCTGTCTTGTCTCCAGAGACTGGCATTGTTCGCCTGCCCTCTGGGGGGTCTATACAGCTGGCTTGCACTCAGCGAGAGCGTTTGCCATGTCCTAGGACACATGTGGTGCCAGCAGCGGCCTCCGCTCTCTGGGCGCCAGGAGAGCCTGGGAAGGTGTCAGCCCTGCCACTAGTCTGTGTCCCCTACCGCTTCCTGAAGTCAGCGGCAGATCCCTTGGGGGGCTACGGGACCCCAATCGGGCAGGTGTCCTCATGTGGCTCCGGTGTGGGCTGGCGGTCTGAACTGGGTCCTTTGCCCTTCTTACTCCGTGCTGGGGAGTCGCTCATCTTCGACCTCTTCTTAGGCACCGGCGATGGGGAGCAGTTCAGGGCAGAGCCCGGTTCCGGGGGTGTGCTGCACACTGACGCCGAGGTGCTTGGGGCAGAGTCTGGCCGGGAAGGCTCAGACGCTGGGCGGAGAGCAACCTCCATGAGAAGAGCTCTCAAATGGAGAGTCTCGCTCTTTCTGAGTCCTGGGACAAAAGTTCTCACAGATGCGACACTTGATTCTTCCCAAGCAATTCCCCCAAGCACTTGAGGCAGCTACTATGAAGGTCACTAACAGGCATAGGCCTGTTGCAGTCAGAGCAGGGCTTAAAACCTGGACACCAAGGCATGCCTCACCTGGGGCAAAGTCCCTGCTGGGACGCTATCTCTAACTAACTACTTACTAACTACGGAAAACAAACTATTTACAAGGCCTAAGGCTCGAAAACTGAAGTAGAAGAACTGCTAACCCCTATCAGGCAAGGGAAAGGAGCTCCAACTAACCACCACGGGTGGTAAGAAGGAACTGAGAGGGCGTAGGGCTGGCAGCGCCTAATATATCGAACATGAACATGGCACTAAGAGGGCGCCAGTGCCGACCCTATGGATACCGTTAAGGCAAAAATCTCTGATGAGAGCGCACGTGAGTGCGTGCACACCTAAAATAGAATCGACATGAGCAAACACTTGAAGAACAACATTCATTTGTTAAACAGCACTTATCCTGCTAAAAAGCAATAAGGTACAGTGCCCTGTTTTCAAATACATACATTCATGACCTTGGCATCTCTGATATTGGCAACATTGCCATTAATCAGGCTGCTCAAAGCTGGCAGAAACCTCCACACATCTCCCTCTCAGTCACCAGCAAATATTTCCCCCTGGCTCTCACAAATATGATGCAAATTACTACTAACAGAGAGAATACGGGGCAGATGATCCAAACTCCAGTCAGTGCATGTCACACACCTCCCTCCCGCAATCTGCCCTTTAGCCTACCAACAACACAGTGCACAGACATCAGCAACTCTGGGGGGACTGAAATAGCTCCTTGCTCCTGTCCAGATTTCCATTCTATGGCTTCATGAGCTAGGGAAACAGGCATTAGGGTTGGGTCACCTAGAAAAACTGCTACTACATCCAGAGTGTCTAAGTTATGGGAGGGGGAAAAAATGTTCCAGTGCCAGTCTTGCAAACAGAGCTGGATTTGTGAAGACCCTAGCTTCATGGAGCAGCCAATATTTTATCACCAGTGTCACAGTAGTTAGTATTTTTCTTTAAGGCCAAGCTAATGAAGTTAGGAAACTCTCAGCCTTCAGTGGAAAAAAAAAAAAAAAAAGATTCTAGCCCTCATGGTTACAGAGAAAAGTTTGTACATGTCACCATAGTGCAGCCTAAAGACTCAAAAACACAGAAGACAGAATTCAAAATAAAGCTTATTCTCTGTAAATCAGTCACTAAGGAGTGACAGAATCACAGAGCAGGCCTAGTATTCCAGGCAAGTGAAAACAGGACAGCACACAGACCAGTGTTTCTCAACCAGTGAATCGTGACCCTGGGAAGCAGAGTCACAAAAGCCAAGTGGGGTGGGGATGTGAGGCACTGAAAATTTTATTACAATCTATTATCATTGATACATTTTCTTTACTCTTACTTTTATAATGAAGAAGGGGTTGCCAACCTGAAAAGACTGAGAAACACTAACACAGGCCAGACACATCGGTCTCCACAGAGGTCCCAGAGCCCTGTGTTTCTAGTGAACTTTGTCATAGAAATGTCCTGACACTGCACTCAAAATGATAGTGTTGAGCTATGCATTTTTATGCACTTAATCTGTTCTTAAGTGTAATAGGTTGAATGTCTTTCTAAGAGCAATATACTTTACTTTTGGTTTGTAACAAAAACAGTAGATCTATGCAGCTGAGTTATTAAGTTCTACTTTAGTCTAAACCAAATACCACAGTACCACGCTTTGGAGGAGTGAAGGATATTGCATCAGTTGAGTCAGTAATTTTGTTGGCTAGCAAAGGACATTGTCCCAGTTTCGCCTTTATGTCTAGGGTTCCAGGCAAAACCTCTGACCGGGTGCCAGTCTCAACATAACATTTGCTTTCAACATACTTAATGAGCTCCAAACAACGGAGAGCAGAACTGCAGATAATCAGCATCAGCACAGACTTCTTCTCCTTGTGGGTTTTACGAAGTTTTGCCCATTTGGGACAGACTGCAACAAGAAATACAAAATACACAGAGAAATCTATGACTTAAATACATATTGCAATGCTAAAGTACATGATGAATAGCTGCCTGCCGAAAGAATATACTTACAGCACACTACTTCACAATCTCAGTTTGTAAAACATGTAAATTAAGATATTTCCAAAAAATTAACAAATAAAATGTCTCATGTACCAAACAATGAAATATGATTATCAAATAGGTTACTTTAGAAAACAGGTTACATAAGGGTCAAAATGCAGCCATTGTATAAACACGCACAAATCCATTGACTTCATTTGACCCTAAATTTGCAATGCAATTTGATTTATAGTAGTGCTTTAATAGAGAGAACAGTTGTTAAATGGAATACATTTATAGCATCTGTACCACAAGGATGTAAAAGCAGATCTACTTAACCAGGACAGACGAGAATAAAAATTCCCATTACTAGTAGCCAGGGACAGGTAGAAATGCTACAATAAAATTAAGATAACGTAATTAGGCCTTGTCTACACAGGTGGCGGCGTATAGGGTATGCATAGCTACACCACACAGTGAAACACGCAAGCTGAGTCCACACTGAGATGTGTAGCTACACAAAGCAGTGAAAGGCTCTGATGGGGTGAGGGAGTGGGGAAAAACTCCAGCTACACAAAGTTTCCAGAGCCTTTTCCTGCTGCCTCCCCACTGCCAGAGCCTTCCCACACTGCCAGGAGTCTTTCACTGCTGCAGGGAAAGGCCCCAGCAGCGGGGAGCTGCCAGAGCCTCTCTCTGCTTCCTTGCCCCCTTCTCCCCCAGCCTTTCACCACTGCCAGAGTCTTACCTTGTGGCGGGGAAAGGCTCCAGCAGCAAGGAGGCAACGGAACACTGCACTGCTAAAGACAGCAGTGTAGATAGGGAGGCACTGCTTGGGCATGTAGAGAGCCGTGCAGGGCATATGCCATAAGGTTCTGGCATGTCTTTACTCATGTAAACCTCACCATCTACACTGCTATTTATACCCATGCTGGGGGGGGGAGGGGAGTGCATTGTATGTACTCTACACACTACCATAAGCATAGACATAGCCTTACATATTTAACGAAGTGTGGTCAAAATGAAGAAATATTTTCCCAAATATTATTTAAAAGCAAAACTAAAATATTTTGATGCAAAATAATAATCTTGCAGAATACAAACACGCAAAACATAAAAGATGTAATATAACTGAATTTATGAATATTTCAAGGTCAAGATTAATTTTAATCCTTTAATCCTTTAAAAAGTGGAAGTTAAATCCTAATGAGGAAAATAGAAAAGAGCATAAAATCTGGCTAATGAAGTGTAAAAATATAATTAGGAAGGCCATAAAAGAATTTGAAGAACAGCTAGCCAAAGACTCAAAAAGTGATAGCAAAATTTTTTTAAGTACATCAGAAGCAGGAAGCCTGCTAAACAACCAGTGGGGCCACTGGACACTCGACGTGCTAAAGCAGCACTCAAAGACGATAAGGCCATTGCGGAGAAACTAAATGAATTCTTTGCATCAGTCTTCACTAGGGTTACCATTCGTCCGGATTTACCCGGACATGTCCTCCTTTTTGTGCTAAAAATAGCGTCCGGGGGGGAATTTGTAAATCACTCAAAATGTCCGGGATTTCTCCCCCCAGGCAGAGCAAGGCGCGGCTGGGAGGGCTGCAGGAAAGTCAGCTGCTCGCATGGGGCTCTGGCAGACAGAGCCCTTCCCCCGCAGCTTGCCGGGCTGGACTCTGGAGCAGCTGTAGAGGAGCTCCTCCCCCCCTCCCTGCATTCTGAGCCGGCAGCTCCTCCTCCCCTACAGCCCAGCGCCCCGCTCCGGCAGCACTGTGCAGGGCCAGGGACCGGGTTGTGTGTTGCGCTGGGGAGCGCAGCCACGTGTCCGGCTTGCACAGAGCCCAACACCATGTTCTGAGCAGCAGGGTAAGGGGGCCAGGGGGCAGGAGAAGGGGCAGGGAGGTTCTGGAGGGGGCAGTCAAGAGATGGGGGGGGTCGGGAGTTCGGGGGGGGGGTT
>NC_048298.1:151976380-152085685 GCF_013100865.1 Trachemys scripta elegans
GGGGGGAGAGGGATCGGAGCAGTCAGGGGACAGGGAGCAGAGGGGTTTAGATGGGTTGGGAGTTCTGGGGGGGGCTGTCAGGGGGTGGGGAGTGGTTGGATGGGGCGTGGGAGTCCCAGGGGTCTGTCTGGGGGTGGGGGTGTGGATAAGGGTTGGGGCAGTCAGGGGACAAGAGGCAGGGAGGCTTAGGTAGGGGGTGGAGTCCTGGGGGGCAGTTAGGGGCAGGGGTCCCAGGAGGGGGCAGTCAGGGGACAAGGAACGGGGGGAGGGTTGGGGGTTCTGAGGGGGGGCGGGAAGTGGGAGGGGCAGGGGCGGGGCTAGGGCGGGGCTTCTCCCGTCCTCTTTTTTGCTTGCTGAAATATGGTAACCCTAGTCTTCACGGCTGAGGATGTGAGGGAGATTTCCCAACCTGAGCCATTCTTTTTAGGTGACAAATCTGAGGAACTGTCCCAGATTGGGGTGCCATTAGAGGAGGTTTTGGAACAAATTGGTAAACTAAACAGTAATAAGTCACCAGGACCAGGATGGTATTCACCCAAGAGTTCTGAAGGCACTCAAATGTGAAATTGCAGGACTACTAACTGTCGTCTGTAACCTATCATTTAAATCAACTTCTGTACCAAATGACTGGAGGATAGCCAATTTTTAAAAAGGGCTCCAGAGGTGATCCTTGCAATTAAAGGCCAGTAAGCCTGACTTCAGCACCGGGCAAACTGGCTGAAACTATAGTAAAGAACAAAATTGTCAGACATATAGATGAACATAATTTGTTGGGGAAGAGTCAACATGGTTTTTGTAAAGGGAAATCATGCCTCACCAATTTACTAGAATTCTTTGAGGGGGTCAACAAGCATCTGGACTTTTTCAAGGTCCCTCACCAAAGGCTCTTAAGCAAAGTAAGCAGTCATGGGATAAGAAAGAAGGTTCTCTCATGGATTGGTAACTGGTTAAAATATAGGAAACAAAGGGTAGGAATAAATGGTCAGCTTTCACAATGGAGAGAGGTAAATAGTGGTGTCCCCCAGGGGTCTGTACTGGGCCCAGTCTATTCAACATATTCATAAATGATCTAGAAAAGGGTAAAGAGTGAGGTGGCAAAATTTGCAGATGATACAAAACTCAAGATAGGTAAGTCCCAGGCAGACTGCGAAAGGCTACAAAAGGATCTCTCAAAACTGGATGACTGGGCAACAAATGGCAGATGAAATTCAATACTGATAAATGCAATGTAACACACATTGGTAAACATAATCCCAACTATGTGTATAAAATGATGGATAGTTCTCTGAAAACATCCACTCAAATGTGCAGCGGCAGTCAAAAAAGCAAACAGAATGTTGGGAATCATTAAGAAAGGGACAGAAAATAGGACAGAAAATATCATATTGCCTCTATATAAATACACAGTACGCCCACATCTTGAATACTGTATGCAGATGTGGTCGCCCCATCCCAAAAAAGATATATTGGACTTGGAAAAGGTTTAGAAAAGGGCAACAAAAATTATTAGGGGTATGGAACGGCTGCCGTATGAGGAGAGATTAATAAAACTGGGACTTTTCAGCTTGGAAAAGAGATGACTAAGGGGGGATATGATAGAGGTCTATAAAATCATGATTGGTGTGGAGAAAGTAAATAAGAAAGTGTTATTTACTCCTTCACATAACACAAGAACTAGGGGTCACCCAATGAAATTAATAGGCAGCAGGTTCAAGACAAACAAAAGGAAGTATTTCTTCACACAACGCACAGTCAACCTCTGGAACTCCAGGCCAGAGGATGTTGTGAAGGCCAAGACTATAACAGGTTCAAAAAAAGAACTAGATAAATTCACGGAGGGTAGGTCCATCAATGGCTATTAGCCAGGATGAGCAGGGATGGTGTCCCTAGCCTCTGTTTGTCAGAAGCTGGGAATGGGCAACAGGGGATGGATCACTTGATGATTAACTGTTCTGTTCATTCCCTCCAGGGCACCTGGTATTGTCCGCTGTTGGAAGACAGGATACTAGGCTAGATGGACCTTTGGTCTGACCCAGTATGGCCGTTCTTATGTTATTAAGTGGGCAGATATGCATACTATCTGGGGTATATCATGAGGATTCTACTTTCTCTTGAATACTGCACTAAAAAATTTTTTTTATAAATAAACTCCACACTTCTTGCAACCAATATTTTACTCACTTTCCTTCAGGTATGAAGAAAAACTGTGGGTGAGGTCATTGGCTGGCAGGAAACAGGAATCTGAAACCATAAGAGACAAAATGTTTTGGTTGCCAGATTTGCAACAGAACAATTGAGTATATTCATAAGTTTACAGTACAGCACTAGGTATATCTATTAAATCTTTCTTGGATTAAATCTACTAGTAGTGCTTATTCTTTGAAAACTATGTGGAGTGCCCTTTGGAAAGGCAGAGTTTCGTGGTCCCCACTACGCAACAGCAATGAGCTTGTGAACTGGTTAACCGAATCATGGTAAAATCTATCAACACAATTTTAATTCCCTCCTCAATTATCTGAACATTTTTCTCTCCTCACCCACCGTAAATATAGCATTACACAACTGACCACATACATAATGGAGGGTTTTCACATGCCTTTGTGGCATCGATCAGAAGCCACAGCCAGAACCATTATGACTGGTTGGTCCAATCTAACATGGCAAATCGTACATTCAGGAGTCACTAAAACAATCTGGATTGGATAGAATAAAAGTAAGACGTGGGTCATCCTCTTATCAATGGGGTTACTTTTCTCTCCGGACTTTCACATTGCACAACTCTGTAAATTATGCTCAATCACAGTTATATAAATACAGTAACTCCTCACATAAAGTCGTCCGGGTTAACATTGTTTCGTTGCTAATCAATTAGGGAACAGGCTCGTTTAAAGTTGTGCAATGCTCCCTTCTAACGTCGTTTGGCAGCCGCCTGCTTTGTTCACTGCTTGCAGGAAGAGCAGCCTGTTGCAGCTAGCTGGTGGGGGCTTGTAACCAGGGTGGACTGGCAGCCCCCCATCAGCTACCCCTATCAGCTTCCTGCTCCCCTAAGTTCCCTGTGCTGCAGCCGCCCAGCAGGCTATCAATTGGCAGTTCAGCTGTCCCTAGGGTTACCATACGTCCGGATTTTCCCGGACATGTCCGGCTTTTTGGGCCTCAAATCCCCGTCCGGGGGGAAATCCCAAAAAGCCAGACATGTCCGGGAAAATAGGGAGGGAGGGCTTGGCGGTGCTCCGCCGGGGCCACTGGGGCTGGGGCCAGCAGTGTGGGGCCGGGCCGGGGCCGGCGGTGCTCAGGCCAGGGGCTGGGAGCGCAGGGCCGGGCCGGGTCCGGGAGCACGGGGCTGGGCCGGGGGCTGGAGCCGGGAGTGCGGTGCTGGGCCGGGGGCTGGGGCCGGGACCGGGAGCGCGGTGCTCGGCCTGGGGCTGGGGCTGGGAGCTGGGGGCACGGTGCTCGGCTGGGGCCGTGGCCGCAGGCAGTTGGCCGGGGGCCAGTGCCCCAGGGCCCGAGCCAAGCCGGGCGGGAGACGCTGGGGCCAGAGCCTCTTGGCCTGGGCATGCATTTTAATTCCCCATCCTCACTAGGAGGCCCTCTCGATGACACTCTCTCCATCCCAGATATAAATCTGCCAAATTTTATAGACTCATAGACTCATAGACTTTAAGGTCAGAAGGGACCATTATGATCATCTGGTCTGACCCCCTGCATGCTGCAGGCCGCAAGACCCTTCCCTGGACTCTGCCGTTGAAGTCCCCAATCCTGTGTTTTAGTGACTTCAATCGGCTGAGACCCTCCTGCTAGTGATCCCTGCCCCATGCTGCGGAGGAAGGCGAAAAACCTCCAGAGGCTCAGCCAATCTACCCTGGAGGAAAATTCCTTCCCGACCCCAAATATGGCTATCAGTAATACCCCGAGCATATAGGCAAGAATCTCTAGCCTGACCCTTGTTGGCCATTATGCTATTCATGTACCATTGCTTGGTTTTCCTTGGCTACTATGTTTTACCATTAAACCATTCCCTCCATAAACTTATCCAGCCACTAATCCCCATTCAGTTAAACCAATAGCTGTCAATGGCCATTAGTCTCATCCTTTTTGTGAGAATGCACAAACTCAGAGTTTTAACACAGACTTCTAAATGCACCCTACCGCACCATCATTATGCTGCATGAAACCTGGCACTCCAGGAAGCATATCTTTAGGAGGGGTATGTTTGGTAATGTGTCTGTAATCATGTAGATTAAATATTTTTTTATTCTGACAATGATAAAACTATAGGATTAAAAAATCTTTCTGATCACTTGTTGTAAAGTGTTAGTTAAAGGCAATTTGGTGAGAATCTGAAAACCTCAATGAGGGGACACAAAAGGTATATGCTTCCACATGATTTGTGCGAAATATCAAGAATGGGCAGTTTGTTTCTGATACTGTAACTGTGGTGCCCCCCTAGAATTTGGTTTAAAGTAGGATGGGACAAAATTCTAGCCTGAGGTATTTCAAAGTGGCAAATACAGAACAACTTGAGCTGAATCACAGACCAGAGCTTCACTTGCCAGTTTAACAGCTTTCCTTCTGTCTCTCCTAGTTTTAAATAATTAGTATTAAGTGAGCATGAGAAAGCATTTTGATTGTGGATGCACGTGTAATTATCAGCATGTTACTTGTCCAAACATTGAACAGAACAGATTTAAAAATTTTATTCAAGTTAATGTTTAAAATTAAACATACACAAGTTAAGAGGGAAGGTACTGTACGTCTGGGGTCAGGCTTGAGTTATGAGGGATTACAGGTATTGGTTACAAGGATCATGAGATACATACATATCACGTAACCAGCACAGACCCAGACTGGGGTGTGGGAGTTTTTAAAGCATCAGTGGATAAGTGGGCTCGGGTACGCCACCCCTGGAATGTATTAAGAGTCCAAGTCAGTATCAGTGTAGTGAATAAGTTCATGGGTGGGATGCATCCCTTGGTTCGTCAGGGAAGGAAGTGGGTTATTTCCCTGGTCGGTGGTCTCGATTACTCAACCTGGTATTGACGGTGTCCCGTGATGTGTTCCGTATAGATGTCTCTGGACCACCTGATGCTGTCGGACACCATGAGCTGTCTCATGAGCGGGGCATAGCGTCGACCAACTCCACACGCTCTCAGTACCGGCTCATTGTGGGGGTCCCACGAGCCCAGGGCTCCCCCGATTTAACACCTCAATCGATCCGCTAACGTGTTTTGGACCGAATTAACCCCAGCAGCTATCTCTTGTCAACTGATCCCCAGGCACCCAAGAGGGGAAGCACTCAGATTCAAACAAAGCGGAGGCTATGTTATTGCTGCCAACCTCACTTCACCATTTCTGACAGGGTGGATGTGAAGGCAGACTTAATTTATAGCTGGAGCACAGCAGAAGCCCTGCCAGCTAAATTTGCTGAAGGAAGCTGCTTTCCATCATTGCACCCTCCATGTGGTGGATTTTCTATTGCTGCAGTCTTAGGTTTATACCACAGAATTCAGAATCTGACCCCTGATATTAACAATCACTTCCTAATTGTTTACTGAGGGGCTATGTCTAAGAGGAGGTGAGGGTGCTCAATACCTTGCAGGATCAGTCTTCGATTTATGCATTTGGTTTTTTTATTTACAAGATGCACCTCCCCAGCACTGTCGGATAAAACACTAAGGTTTCAACTGCAGTTTGAATTCCAAAGGTGAAGCTATCAATACTAAATGAGTCCAAAGGGCAACGTAGAAAATACTTTACAAGGAGTAATTTCACAGCTCTAAATGTCTATTTTTGGTGCTGTCCTATCTATCATTTCTTCAGGGCAGTTGTGTAATCTATCTTTGCCATTATTTGTGCTAATGAGGGCCTAGCCAGTCTGAATACAGTAACTCATATTAATGATTTAATAATGTTGAATAATTCAGAGGAAGATGTAGAAGGACGGCGTTCTTAATTTTCCAATTTCAAAAGGAAACTAAATACATGTTGTGGGTCAATGACTATTTTCACCAAACCAGCAGAACCGGGATGTTAACAATACCTTTAAAAACCCAGAAAGGATTAAAACCACATAACTACAGCTTGCAGCAGCCAGAAACCAAGTTGGCTCAAACCCGAACATCTACGTTTAGTATTTTGCTAACACGACTAAACAACTTCAAGTAGTTGCCCTCTGTTCTGCCCAGTGAGTTGATACGAATGACTTGACAGCTACAGAAGCCACCAATCCCTTCGGCTTTGTAAGCTTCCAATTCCCCCTTCAAGAAAAGAAAGAAAAAAACAACCCAATCCATATGGAAATGGGTCACTTCACTAGCCTAAAGGCCTTTCTTAATAGGAAAGCGACAGAGTATTGTTATTTGCACAAAACCCTATGGGTTTAGAAGTATAAAATGTAAGTGCTTCATAGCAATACAGAGGACGGAAGAGACTTCTCTGGTTTTTAGGATGCAACGCGGCAGGATGGCAAAACTCTCCCTTGATTCAAGAAGAAAGCTAAGCAAACCCTAGAGAAAGAAAGTAGGGTCAGTCTAGGATCACATGTCTCTGCATGAAGCTGGGAAGAGAGTGCAATTATCTAGAAAGACAAGCTTTGAACAGTCAAAAACAGAGAATGCAGCTTGGCTGAAAGGATCATAGTGGGGGCACAGGGCACAAAGAGTTCAATGAGTATCAATGAGATAAAACAAGAGCCAACAGACTTGTTACTGGGGCCCTTTTGACTCTATGTATACAATATCAATAAACAGGAGCTCAGAGTATCTTCTTATATAACCCAACAACAAGAATTAATGCTACAACTTGGGCTCAAAATAAGGAATCAAAATTTTTTAGGCTAAAGTTTTTAGGGGTTAAGGTAAGCTACGGGGGGAGGAGGCCTCTCCGTCTAAGCCAAAAAGAAAATTGTAATGATTTTTATTACAACCCCCCTCCCCTCCACTTTGACAGCACGGAAAAGTGGATTTTTATTACAACCCCCCCTCTTCCCCTTCACATTGACAGCATTGGAAAACTAATTCCACTTTAGTCATAGAACAAAATGCACAGCAGTACAGTTTCCTCTTCACCTCAAACCTTTAGTGGAGTGAGATGGGAGTTCTGTCTCCATGCCCTGCCCATTTTAACACTGGGCTCACCAGTCTCTCTTCAGTCAGACTGCCAACAAGCAGCCAGTTTTGGTACAAAATCCATCCATTAGGGCTAGACTAAAGCTGCCAACTCATTTCATATAGCTCACCAAAAAGCCAACAGTGAAAAGAGCAGTGTAGTCAACATTCCATAACTAATTCAGAATGGTGTCTGACTATTCTTCCTTCTTTAGAATTTATTTCAGCTCAGGTGAAGCCTGATCTTAAATGTTTGAGTACAGCTCCACTAACCACAGGAATAAGACCAATTTTCCTGGCTCTTAGTAACTTGGAAACCATTATTTAGAAATCCCCACACTTCTATCAAAAAAGAAACTTCCTGAAATTAATGTTCTGCAATGACTGGATATGTTGAAACAATGCTTCCTTTCGTTTCCTTAACTGCACCATTTCGAAAACAAACCCACTTACTTATTCCAAAAGAATTCACAACTCAATCAGCACAGCAATACCCTACAAGAAAAAATTCTCATAAAACTCCATAAAACTCAGGAGATCTGGATTAAGAAATCCTTTAGTTCCTAAAACAGATGAATCCCCATCCCCCATGCAGAAGGAAATGCACAAGACATCTCTCTGATACAGCACATTTTACCTGGCAGTTTTAACTCTTCTAGTTCAATCACTGAACGTTTAGTACCAAAGTGTTGATTAAGTAGCTTTTGTAGGTCTTCAGGGATGCCTGGTTTTGGAGATGATTTTGCAAGAATATCAGAAATTTTCTTCTACAAACAAAAGTAAAAAAAGGAGATGTAAGGCATTTTCAATATGGTGTTTGCTATTTGAAAATCCAACGATAATCTGTAAAAGTATGTTTCTTCATAATCTTATACAGGTGAAACTCAGTCCTAAAGTCCTTATAATTGGGCAAAACTCCAATTGCTTCATTGGGAGTGAAAATTTCAGAACTGGGTCCGCAGCCTGTGAAGATGCACTGTGAAGTAAAAACCAAAACATCTTTACTGTGTACCTCTGTTATGCACTCTACTGCAATACTGGCATTTTCTCAAAGGTTATGTTGAGGGAGGAGTTGGGTGATAGGTTTTTTAATTTATTACTTTAGCAGTGTTGCCAAATCTCTCAAATATATCACAAATATTACAATAATGGGTGTTTTTCTTAAAGCTCCGGCTACAGGAGTCAAGAGATTACTGAAGAATCTCAGCTCTCATTTAAATGTAAAAGGTAAGCTTGCAGCCCTCTTGATTGCATAGAACAATTTGGAAACATGACTAGAGAATATCCTAGCAGCTCAAAAAAAAAAAACAGGCAAAGGAAAAAAAACCCCAAGATTTATTTGAAATGTTATTGCTTTTAAACTGATCGTGATTCTGGGGGTCCTAGTTCATGATTTTTGAATGATTGGGGTTGACAATACTGCTCTAAAAATATCAAGAATTAGAGTTGCCAATTTTGGTTGGGTGTATTCCTGGAGATTTCATCACATAATATTTAATTAATGATTAACCTTTCATTCCTGGAGACTCTGGGCCAATCCTGGAGGGTTGGCAACCACATCAAGAATATCAGGTTCTCATTTCCATCTGTTTGTTGGAGGATTTTGGCAAGATCTTTCTAGGACCTGGATGGCGATATCTCAGGAGACTGAAACCTGAGGTACAGTTTTCAGTCTCCAACTGGGAGACAGGAGCAGGGATGCTGGATTGTACAGCATAAGGACATGTCAGCAGTTGAAATTTCAAATGCAATATTATATATAGACACTTTGAGATCATTTTCATACATCATAAAGGAGAGTGACAAACTTTTTAAAAATTCTGAGCAGCCTACCTTTACCCAGCAGTCATGAAAATGTTATTTTATAAATGAAGCCCTCATTTAGGGCTTGATCTTAATCCCACTGAAATGAGTCAGAGTTTTGCCATGCTTTTAAGTCATAACTTCACTTTCTAAATTAATTAATTAAATGAATGACAAGGGAAGAGAACACGGGTCCCTCTTTATTTAAGTGATCTTACTTCTTTTAAAAACAAGAGCTTTTCAAGCAGAGAAAGCAGCTTGGCATGACAGAGGGTATTAAAATATGGACAACCCTAACAGCCAGACTGTGAACTCCTTATTCCTGTTAGTGACATGTTACTCGCTTAAGCAATCCCAGCTAACTGCTCACCAATGGGACTCAAGAGATCATAACCTGGCCCTAAGAAAGGTCTTGAAAATGTTTTGCCCAGTCCCAAAACATTTAGGCCCTGAACCAGAACCTTTTGAAAGCACTGGGAGCATTTGCAGCGGACTCTGGCGCAAGCCTTTGCCGTGTCTATGTGATTTCACTCAGTGAACAGCAGTAATGCAAGTTCCATCCTGATTCCGTAAAATGTTCCTGCTGTGTAATGACTGCAAGCTGGGCCACTTTTGGGAGATGTTTTATAGAGAGTAATTATCTAATAGATAATAACCCAAGATCAACAAGACTCATTCAGCTTAGTACCACGGGGTAACTGCCGTTTCACAGGCTCATTACGTCATTCACTGACTCACTCAATTCCTTCTGGAAAATTATGGTTCTCTTGAGGAAGATGCTGATGTTAATGAGAAATTCCATAACAGTCAGTGCGAGGACACCTGATTATACTCTTTTTCTTCAAGGAGAGCTGTGGGAAAATGTTCTTCACACAGGAAGTTTTATTATTTTTCTTCCAATTTATTCCAGATGCTTAAGGAGCAAAGGGTTTTACTTTATTTAATTTATTTATTTATAAAAAAGAGAGTCATTAATTTGGGACCTATATGTTAGTACAGTAGAATAAATTCTTCATGATGATTACTTGATAGGTTATGTGTACAGACTTAATGGCATATTGCCACTGAAAAAAAAAAAGATCTAACTAAGCCTCTACTGTTTGCATGAAAACTGGAGGTTTATTTTAGGTCTAGTCACCCATTTTCATCATGGGATGCATTTGTTTTGGCTGCAAAGAAACTGACATGGTTATTAATGCCAGACCTGCATCTAAGGGAAAATCCTCCCATTCCCTGGGGTGTGTACAAGGTCTAACATGAAATTAAAACCCTGTGTACCTGCTCTGTGAGACAGCTAAGTCTCTTCAGAAAGACAACACACTTGGTGCAATATAATCTCCACCAGGTCTGTGGAGGATGCCCCTGGGGGCAGGCATGGGTCATGGTCAGAAGGTCAATACAGAACAAGGACCCCAGTAGCTATACTGTGGGGAGAAAAGCTACCAAAGCACTACTGCCCATGAAATGCAGTAACTGCTGCGGCCTGGCTGAAAGGATGGGATGGGGTGATTCTATCTCCCCCAATGCCCTTTCAATCCCTGCATTAAGCTCTTCTAGACAGCTTTGGACACAAGGTTGTGGTTGGGTACGTAGATGTGAAGCAGGCATTTGACTGGAGTTGAGAAAGGTTTCTCTCCTAAGACAGTTGATTTTCTCTCTTTCATAAAACTGGCTGCAATGTTATGGTCCCAGTACACTACACCAAGGGAAACGAGCTTCTAAAACCATTTCAAGGACACCACTGACACTGCTATTCTGAAGCTGACATGTCTTATAAAAGCAACTGCACCCATCCAGACCCGAAGATCATTTGTGTTGAACTTTCAGTTGGGCGGGGGGGTGGAGGGGGAGTTTCCAATACCTTCCTTCTCCTTTTCACCTTCACAGTGTTTTCTTCTTTTTCCTCGGGACGAGTTAGAAAACATTCCGCAGGCTGCAAAGCAGATGTTGTAAAAAGAGATTGATCATGAGAGATATTACCACAGAACTTGATGGAATGGGGGCAGAAGTTGGGTACAAAGATTCAGATACTGATAGAGAGAGAAAAAATATAATATCTACAGGTTTGGCGTAAAACGCTGCTCTGTTACAGTGGTGTAAATCTGAAGTAACTTCTGGAACTACTTCATATTCACACTGGTGTAACAGAACAGAAAAAAAGCACAGAAACCTGAAACTTACGAGTCATAGGCACACCTTTATCATCCAGTTACTGGTTTACAGGATGTTTAACACAACAACAAAAAATCAGAACGAAAAAGTGAACAGAGTAAATATATGTAATCTCTATTATTGTGTGAGACAATCATTCTAACAGGTTTCAGAGTAGCAGCCGTGTTAGTCAGTATCCACAAAAAGAACTCATTCTAACTTTGCCAAACAGGCCTTTGTAATAATTGGGTACAACCTGACCAACCAGCTGGTGACCTATACCATACAGAGAGGAGAGAATAACTGGAAATAATGATTTTTCTGTATTTCTGATTTCCTTTCTTTTATGTTTATAATATAACATTTTTCAAGAGATGTTTTCAAATTTTGCTCTATGCTGTTCTTCATTTAATTCCATGAAGATTGGCTTTTTAGTCCATGAAATGTCTCTTTGGTTCATGTCTCCCCACTTGTATGTATTTAGGATGATCAGTATATGAGCACTCAGTTTGTAAAGGTGGCAAATTAGAGAGATCATGTCCAGAGGTCACAGGAAAATTAAATATAGTGGTAGCTCATGGACCATCAGTGGTACATATACAACAGTTTGAGAACTGCAGGTGTAGCTGCTAGCTGGTTATTATTAATGGGGCTTAGTCCTAACAGCCCCTAAAAGCTGCCACCATGAGTATGATTCTCATATGGGCAGCATGTGTTAAACTACTAAATTAAAGTCAACCCATCTTCCTAACTCTGACCGAGATTATAAATGGAGCCTGCAAAGGGAAATATTTCTCTCGTCCATTCCCCACCTCTTTCATCTCAATCCAGCAGGTCACAAAGTTTTGGATCCATTGTCTATGCTGTTATCACTGTTGTAAGAGAGACAAAGTAGGTGAGATAATATCTTTCATTGGAACAAGTTCTATTGGTGGAAGCTCTGTGTATCTCAAAAGCTTGTAACTTCCACCAACAGAAGTTGGTCCAATAACAGCTCTTACATCACCTACTTTGTCTCTCTCATATCCTGGGACCAACAGGGCTACAATAACACTGCAAACAATTATTACTATAAGTTACTCTATTGTGGTAGCACCTTCAGGATCAGGAGACCATTGTGCTAGATGCTGTACAAATATAATGCCCAGGCAACTCATCTCCCTGTTCCTGTGAGCCTAAGTTTTTCTCTTCTTATCCAGATTCCCATATACACCCCACCCACAAGATTGATTCTAAACTTGATGGCCCAAACCAATTTGATGAGTTTCTTGTTTTTCTCTCCCCCCTCAAGATGTATGTGTCATAGCTCAGGGCAAGTATTTTCCCCTTGTGGTGAAGCAAGAGCACCCACTCTAGGCTCCCGGCTTCTCAGCTGTCACCGCTCTTAGGAGGAGACTCCAGTCTCTCTCCCTTCTGACTGCGGGTTTTCCAGGCTGCACAGTTCCTTGACCACACTGTGAATTCTCCAGCAAGTCAGACTCACTAAGCAGGCCTGCTTTGCCTTCTCCTTAGAAGAAATAAGCAGCGTAACTGCCCACAGGTAGAAGGTACCATTTATTCTTAAGCTAGTCTTATTGAAAACATTAGAGAAAAAAACATTTTAAAACAATAAAAGAACCTACACACATACTAATAAGCTTACCAGAGATCACCCCATAGGCGCTGACTCCATGGGTGCTCCGGGGCTGGAGCACCCACGGGGAAAAATTAGTGGGTGCTCCACATCCACCGGCAGCCAAGCTCCCCCCTCCTCGCCTCCTTCTTCCCCTCCCCCTGAGTGCGCCATGTCCCCGCTCCTCCCTCTCCCTCCCAGCGCTTCCCACCCCCCTGCCGCCTAACAGCTATTTGGCGTCACTTAGGACTTTCTGGGAGGGAGGAGGAGGAGCGGGGATGTGGTGTGCTCAGGGGAGGAGGCGGAGAAGAGGCAGGACAGGGGTGGGGACTTGGGGGAAAGGGGTGGAATGGGAGCGGGAAAGGGGCATGGCTTGGGTGGGAAAAGGCAGGATGGGGCGGGGACTTTGGGGAAGGGGTGAAATGGGGGTGGGACGAGGGCAGTGCAGGGATGGGAAGAGGCGGGGTGGGGCCGAGCACCCACTGGGTAGAGGGGAAGTCAGTGCCTATGGATCGCCCTAACTCCTGAAGGGTTCTGGTAGGAATCAGTCCTTCAAAACACACACATGAATTTTCCTGTGGTAACAGGTTCATAACACCTTTTGCTCAAAATAAGAACACCCATGAATCTGTGAGTCACTCCATTATACACTTTGGGCCTTTGATATTGGGACCCTGGGAACAGTTCATCAGCAGACAAGGAGTTTCTCCTTGGGACGTAGCTTCAAAAGGTTGGATCCGGAGTGGGAATTTGCATTCCCCTCCTCCAAAGTATTTCCTATAAAACCCACTCAACTAAAAATTCATTCTCGTTTGGCCCATTGTTAAGAGTCCTTTGAAGCGCTCATAACAACTTCCCAGGGTTGACATTAAGTCATGTCTCCCCTTTAGAGATGTACATACAATCCTACAATAATACATAAACATTTGCATTTTTAATACAATGAACTCCCAAGATACATAAACTTAATTCAGTAAGGTCTGTCCAGATATTGCAGGAAATGGCCATATCTGTCACAGTATGAACTATAGCTTCTCTCTCCATTGCTAGTCTTCCACTGAAACATGTACACAGAACCATTATTTTTAATGATTTTCCACTGAAACTAACCTAGACTCATTGACTATTTTGTTCCACTTAGATGCACAAGACTCTTTTGGTAGTGGAGCAGTGTAGGCCTGGTGAGCTGATGAGCCCAGTAATACAAGTATAATTTATTCAGACACAACAACTCCACACCACATATAACTGAGATGTTCGGATTAACCTAATTACAGTGAATGGCTGTAAACTTATGCGTGTCCTTTGGAGTTTGGAAACTTCAGTAGTTTAAGCATCTTATCTAGACAGAGCTTCAGACCCTTCTGCAAGTTTTCTCCTACTCTTGCTCATTCAGCAGCTTTTTGCAAATCTCCATTAAAAAAATTATTTGCATTTTTTCCTTCTGAATTGTACTGTGCAGACTGCCCACTGATTTTGACCTGGCTCCATGTACTCTGCATATTTTTGTGCTATTTTTAGACGGAAGTTTTAAAAATGCAGAAAAACAGGAAATTTGTGCGGAGACCTTTGATTTATGAAATAAAATGCCATGAATTCCATGTTTGTTAATCACAGACAGAACATAAAATGTTTCCTGTGTTATGTTTCTAATGCAACATCTCTTCACATGTCGCCAAGTTACTGAAAAACCAAAATGTAAAGTGAAAACATTCTTGTGTCTGAGAGAGAGAGTGAAAGTTTACATTCCAATTAGCCCATCCACTGAATCTGGGAGTTACTGACAAAATAAACATTTCAACCTCCTGCTTTAAAATGGAGACAAATTATTCTTTTCATTGTGGGTCTGCAGACAGTCTATGAATTAATTAAACTATCAAAATAGTCTGTGGACTGAAAATATATATGTTAATAATTCCATTCATTTCTCTCCTGACTGGTTTCCATACACAAAGGCCACAACAAAATAGCTTCTGGATTGTTGATTAGACAGGAGTGAAGTGGATTAAATCTGCAATTTAATATGCACCAGAAATGCAGTATTCAAGTGAAATACATACATTAAAATTATAGGCACCTCTGTAAACATATCTGATTAGCAACCTTTCTTGCAACAAAAGAGCTGTGTGATACTGTAATGAATTTATGGCCTCATGACGCCACACACCATTGCCACATGGAGCGTCATAGCTGCTGTGGGGCTAAAACTCAGAGCCCCCCTGCTCCAAAATCCAGGCTTCTACTCTTTAAACTAAACAAAGATCTCTGTTAGCAGCACATGTCCTAGGCCAGGGGTTCTCAACCTTTTTCTTTCTGAGGCCCCCTGCAACATGCTATAAAAACTCCAGGGCCCAGCGGGGGAGAGGGGAGCTCAGGCTTGGGTGTAGTTTGACTTCTATTTTGGATGGGCAGGGGCCAGCAGGGCTCGAGCCAACTCTGCATGGCAGGGTCCATGGAGGTAACACCACCTCTACCCCGTCTTACCTCAGCAGGCCACCTACTAGTCTGGGTTGGGGGAGGGGGGCAAGCAAAAATTATAACTCAAATGTGGGGGGCTCAGCTGAAAAAGTTTGAAAACAGCTCAGGGGGCAGGAAGAAGGGTAGCTAGGGGCTGTGTGCGGGCGGGGGGGGGGGCTCAGGGTGCAGGAAGAGGGGTAGCTAGGGGCTGTTTGCAGGCGGGGGTGGGGGAGTAGCTAGGGGCTGTGTGCAGGCAGGGGTGAGGGTAGCTCAGGGTGCAGGGAGGAGTAGCTAGGGCTGTGTGCAGGCCCAGGGGTAGCTCAGGGTGCAGGAAGAGGGGTAGCTAGTGGCTGTGTGCAGGCGGGGGTGGGGGGGTAGCTAGGGGCTGTGTGCAGGCAGGGGTGAGGGGAGCTCAGGGTGCAGGGAGAAGGGTACTAGGGGCTATATGCTAAGAAAGCTCCCCTGTGGTTCCTGTTCCTCAAGGGCTCTGCTAGCCACGGAACTGGGTCCCCCTGCCTAGGCATGTGAGCAAAGGGGGCTGCGAGCTGAGGAGCAGTTTCAACCCCCTGCACCAGCAGCAGCAGGAGACGAGGGAACGCTGCAGCTGCCTGCTCCATGGCACCAGCCAGAGCAACAGCTGCCCTGCACTGCCCGTGCCCGGCTCCAACTTCCCACCTCCAACCTGGCCAGGGGGCGGGAAAAGGAGGTGGAGGGGTGGAGCTGCCCCGGGACTGCCCTGCTCTTGCAGTATAGTTGGCGGGGGTGTGTGTGTGCCAAAAACACCGGGCCCTCAGGGCTACTCCGTGGGGAGTGCTGGGAATCAGGGCTTCAACTCTGCGGGTCCTGGCTTCAGCCCTACGGGCTGGGGTATGGGCTCTGGGTTTTAACCGCGGGGGCCCCCGGCCTCCCAAAAGGGTTCATGGACCCCCTGTTGAGAACCACTGTCCTAGGCCAGAGTTAAGCAGTTTAATTCCCTCCAGTAGGAGGCAGTGCTACATGTACAGATGCTTATTCTTTGCAATGACTGTTATTTCATTTTAAATGTTAAACTGTAGTTAGTGGTGGCAAAAGTTGCTGTACTAACAGCCTTGAACTCCTCTGTTTATCTGCAGCACAGGTACAGGATGGGCAATGGTAGCCTAAGCCTCCCCCACATTACTCAGCCAAAGAGCCCCCATCATGAACAGGAGGTGGACAGAAGTTCACTGTCCATGGCCCATTCAGTCCTTGGTGCCTCTGCAGAGACCACCAAAAAAGGTGGCAATAAATGCCAGTGGTGTTTCTGACACTTGTCCATCACAAGCTGGAATGATACTACAAGCTTATTTCACCTATGCCACTGGACAGCCATCATACAGCTAGAACGTCTAGCTACTACTGACCTGGGCCAAATTGAAAACTGATGACCTAAAGCAGAAAGATTCTTATCTCATTCCTAATCCCTTATATCCATCCAGGTCACTCCCGTGTATGATACCTTGAAGGCAACAATACTAGGAGACCTTTTAAACTCCATAGTGTGTTATGGATGAATCTTCTTTCTGCCTACTTGCCAGGTTAGTCAGTGAGCTTCCTGCATCTTTTATTATTAAGCACATCCTGTGAGGTGCTGAGCGTCCTCAATTCCTACTGGTTTCAGTGGGAGTTGAAGGTGGTCAACATTTTGCAAAACTGGGCTCTAACAATGTCCATCACCTGGGACCCAATCATTCCTTACTCAAGTCTAAGGGCCATTTCAATGAGGGCAGATTCTGGTTGTCTCTCTCGGTGCTGTACAATATTTAAATAATAAACTATAAGAATCTTCAGGCAATGTCAACATTAAAAGACTGGCACATCACTTAGCCCTACACCACTGCACAGTCACCTGACTCAAGCCTGGGGAAAGAAATGGGCTCTGTGCCCTATTGTGCCTATATAAAATGAGACTAAAGTTATGACTGAAATCTCTTAAGATTGGAACCTAATCGTTTCCAAATAATGCAGGCAACACAGCAGTACTAAGCAAGAGATCAGGACAGTAAGTGGAGAAACGCACCATTTATTTATGGTGAAAAGCCTGATTTCATTATGTATTATTATCTGTATGATCAATACAGTCACAAATCTTACCAACCTGTTTTCTTTTCTTTGATGTAGCAGGTTTGGACTCAGAGTCTGAGTCAGGCTGCACTGGTTTACTTGTGTTGGTTGATTTTTCCATTTCTTCATCATCAGAAGGATCTGAGAAAAAAATGCAGTTTTTTTTTTTACACACACCTCTCAATTTTCCATTAGAAAAATGTACAACAATAGTGATAATAGCTTCTATTGGGAGACGCTGTAACATCATGCCCAGTTTATTTACATGAAACAACTTCAGCAGCAAGTAACATAGTTCCAAAATACAAGTGATTGAGGATTACTTCCATAGCCACTCTTAATATTTTCAATCCTCTGCTCTATAAGACAATCTGTTTTCCTATCTTTGTGGAATTCAGTGAATAACCTGCTACCTGCAGTATTATTAAATAATAATTTACAACCTCTCCAAGAAATCTCAATCTTGTTCAGCAAAATGCCAAAAACATATTCATTCACTGTTTATTAACTAAAATTCTATACGTTTAGTGACATTGCTCAGCTTTATTTCAAGACAAGTAAAAGCAGGACCCTGATCCATAGCCCAAGATTTCCTATGTTCAGTTGTGGACCAATCCTAATAAATCACTGCTAGATCAACAAACCAGCGACAACACTACTGCTAGCAAATAATAATTTTTAGACCATAGGATTGCTGGGAAAACATCCCTTTCTTGGTAGATTTGTTGGCATTTCTCTTGGAAGAAGTCAGCTACTCACTCCCTCTCCCCCAAGACACAAGATTTGCACTTTGAGAAAAAATAGCTCAGGCTGAAAGTCCAAACTGCTTTATTAGTATTAATTACTTATAAAAGCAAGAATGTGAAACTTGGTGACATGTTCTATTCTATAAAGATATCTATATTCAATTCTGTGTCTAGAATTTTAGGCCATGGGACTCTTATTAGTGATGGTTAGGGAATGTCATCATTCCCACACTTAAAACAGAATGATCAGAAAGCTAAAAAACGCTGATGTTTTGAGAAAAATAATATGGATCAAGGAACATTCTGAATTTTTTTTAAGGGAAGCATTGGGAAGAAAGATCATTCAAAGAGCATTGGGAAGAAAGACCATTCAAGCAGATGTCAAGTTAACCTAGGAAAGAAGTTCAGTGGCTTTTATTCAACTGCAAAAAACTTTCTGATGTAGACCAAATTACTATCAATAGTTACTCCTCTGCTAATCGTCAGAATCTTCATCCTATCAATTTTAATTATTAAAAGTGACTAATTCAATTTCTGTATCAAATAATTTGGGGGATCTTATTTTTTCTGTTCCTAATATGTATTGACAATAGTTGAAATCTCCTGCATTCTGAGCTTAGCAGTGGCCCATCTAAAGATTTTGCTCTTTATTTGAAAAATGTGAACAATATGATACTTTAAGCATTAAATTACAGAAGACATGCCCATTCACTATTATGTAACATCTGCGTGACCACCAGCAGTAAGTACTTACAGGCTCAAGAGATTAATAAAGAGAGACAAAAGAGAGAGACAATGAACTGTATTTGGTACTTACTAACTCACTGTGATTTATCTATTGAAAAATGAAGCATTGGAATGAAAAAGTCTATATAGTCCTCACTCCTCCAGAGATGCAACAATGCACATTAAAGTTTTGCAATAGAAGTTTGGAGATTTTTATAAACAGTTTTCTACACATCAACACAATAATTTGGAATCACATGGGAAAATCCTAACATAACATAATGGTTATCAATGATTTTACATATTTATCCCTGGAGACTATTACATTCTAAGTTCCATGCTTTCTCACATTTTGGAGAATTTGAATTACAGTAAGTATCCTTTGCAAGCTGCTGAGTTTAAAGTTTGTGAGCTTGATAGCTAGTAATGGAAGAAAAAAATCAGTAAACACTCTGTAATAGACTGGATACCATCTGTCATGAAACCATATTGGATATAGATTTGATTACGGAAAACTGTAATCACTCTAGAAGCAGGATGGGGAGTATAAAGGAAATTTGTTTTCTCTCCCACACATGCAACGGCCCCCTCCCTGAGGGACCTATTAACATGCTAATGAACTTTATTCAGATCAGAATTGTGGGCCAAGAAAGAACAGGGAATGGTTTAATGGGATAACATGATTTTAGTCAAATGAACAGCGTGCCATCGCTGGTAAATAGTATCAATGGCCATTGAGGGTCTGGCTGGAGAATCCTGCCTACATGCTCGGGGTTCTACTGATCGCCATATTTGGGGTCGGGAAGGAATTTTCCTCCAGGGTAGATTGGCAGAGGCCCTGGAGGTTTTTCACCTTCCTCCGCAGCATGGGGCGGGGGTCGCTAGCTGGAGGATTCTCTGCTACTTGAAGTCTCTAACCCACAGGATTTGGGGACTTCAACAGCAGAGTCAAGGGAAGGGGGTTGGGACGGCTTTGTGGCCTGCATCATGCGGGAGGTCAGACTAGATGATCATAATGGTCCCTTCTGACCTTAAAGTCTATGAGTCTATGAACAGGCATTCATTTGCCACCTGAAAAGGATCACAAGAGATTTTGAAATCCCAAGAGGAAAGTAAACAAAACCAAACCCTAATATTGCAGATCTAGAGTGGTGGTGAAAAACATCTATTGCCTGGAGCACTGAGTCAAAGGCCTAAGGGAATGATCTGCTTGTCCCAAAGTGGTGTTAAGATAAACACTTTATTATGAGCAGGAACTATGTACCGAAAATGAAGTAACAAAAGTTTCTACTATTCTGTGTAAGTGCAGCCTGCAACTGCCTTGTTCTGGGTTTCTCTGTTTCTGCCCCAACAGAAAGCGTGTCACAGGAAATTGAAGGTAGTATCTAGAGTCTGCAGGAAGTGTGGCATCTCTCCATTCTCTGGAGGACTTAGTCTATACTACAGCACATCTTCCCTGTTTTAAATTTCCTGACTGAACTAAAAAAACACTATAAAACGGTGGTCATCAACCGGTCGATCACGATCGACTGGTCGATCCTGGAGACTCTCCCAGTTGATCATGATGTCTGGCCGCTAAAAGTCCAATGGTGTAGTGGGGCTGCCGCTAAAGCAGGCTTGCTCCCTGCCTGCCCGGCCCCATGCGGCTCCCGGAACTGGCCAGCGCGCCACCTCGGCCCCGGGGAAGGGGAGGGCAGGGGTCTCCCTCTGCGTGCTGCTCCTGCCTGCAAGCACCACCACTGCAGCTCCTTTTGGCCTGGAATGGGGAACTGCGGACAATGGGAGCTGCGGGGGCAGTGCCTGCAGAGGGGCAGCTCGCGGAGCCACGTGCTCCCCCCCCAGGGGCCACAGGGGTGTGTTGGCCCCTTCTAGGAGCAGCGTGGGGCTGGGGCAGGCGGGGAGCCTCCTTAGCCCCACTGTGCCGCTGACCAGGAGCCGCCCAAGGTAAGTGTCGCCTGGCTGGAGCCCGCGCCCCAACCCCAGCCCTGATCCCCTTCCCAGAGCCAACACCCCATGCCCACTCCTGCACCCCGAACTGACTTAAATCTTACGGTTGCTTAAACACAACCCTAACACATCTCAATCTGCTGTATTGCAAACTCTCTTTAGGCAAGTTCTTTCCTGTAACAAGCTGTTCAGTCTCATGCTCAACAACAGGCTCACAGTTGTTTTCAGCTAGTATGTCTGCTCTCACTTCATTTGTCTCGGCCAAGTTTTCAGGTATCTTGAGCAGATACGTACAATTCCTTTGTAAGATTTTGCTTTCCTCTGTGATCACGGAGTACAAGTTAGGTGACTCCTCTTTGATCACTATAGCTTGGACTGGCCAGTGTCCATCTTGCCAAATTCTCACTTTGTTTTTTAACTGTGGAGGGGGTCTTGCTCCTTTATTGTATTGTCTGATTGTACTTTCCCAGTTTTTCCCCTCACTATCAAACACTTCTTAATCATCCTTTCCATTGTCCCATACCTGATAATCAAGTATTTATATGTCTGTTGTAGAAGAGTTCAGTGGATGACTTTCCACATTGCAGCAATGTAGTGCTATAGCTGAGTAGTGCTAAGTATGGATCTTCTCTTGCATCCACTGCTTTTTTGATCAAGTTCTTCAGTATACATAGTACACATTCGGATAATCCATTGATCTCACAGTATGTGGGACTAGATGTCTCATGATGAAAGCCATACATTTTACCAAAGTCCAGGAAATCCCTATTCTTGAACTGTGGTCCATTGCCAGTTATTGTTCTTGAAATTCCATGATGTGCAAATCAGATTTACGTTGCCTGACTATTGGTGCTGCTGTGGTATCTTCAAGTGTGTTTACTTCTGGGAAATTGGGTAGGTACTCCATTATAAATACATGATCATGTCTTCTCAAGATGAACATGTGAATTCCAACTTTGTCTCGTAGAATCTCAAGTTGTTCATATGGTACCATTGGTTTTTTCATCTGGGAATCTTTATATTTCTGACATGTTCCACTCCCGCTCACCATTTCTTCAATGTCACTGTTCATCCGTGGCCACAATAAAACTTCTCCTTTTCTGATTTGGTCATTCCCAGGTGCCCTTCATGTATCTGTTCCAATATTTCCCTCCTCATCTCTGTGGGAAGCACAATCTGTGTTCCCTTCAAGAGCACTTCTGAGATCACTGATAGGGAATAGGCAGGTAGGAAATGTTTTTTCCCTCCTTTACACTTGTATCTCTGCTTACATCATTTTATCTTTAGCCTAAAAATGCACCATGTGACATTTAGCATATTCACATGTATGTTAACTGCTGGATCCAGATCATCAGGCTGTATATTGTCAGATGGAACATATGATCTTGTTAATGTGTCTACCCTTACTAAGTGGCATCCAGGTTAGAACTCCAGGATCACATCATGCTTTTGTAATTTCAAAAGTAGTCACTGTATTTTTGGTTATGCCTCACAAAGTCCCTTTTGTGTACTGCAATCAATGGACTGTGACCAATTTCTGCTTTGAAGATATGACCACAGAGAAAGTGATGAAATCGTGTACATCCATACACCAGACCTAATGTCTCTCTTTCAATTTGTGCCTATATATTCTCTGCAGCTGTCACAGCCCTTGATGCATTTGAGGCTGGCAACCAATCAGTTCCATGATACTGAAATACTACTATTCCCAGCTCTCATTTCAAGTTGTCTGTGGAGAGTTTAATGTCTTTCAATCAGTCAAAAAATTGCAGCACTGGAGCTGGTATCAGAATGTGCTTTAAATCACATTAGGCATCTACACTCATTTGGTGACCTTGTGAAATGTCTTAGATGAACTGTGTGTGCAGTACAGGTAGACATGTATTTGCTGACATAATTCAACACACCTAGCAGCCTTTGAATTATCTTTCTATCTTCAGGTCTCAGTATGTTCAGTATTGCTTCAATCTTTGATTCACTGAGCAAGATTCCCTTGGAGGTCAGTCTCTCTCCCAAGTATGTTATTTTCATTGCTTGAAATTGGCCTTATTCACCTTAAGGTTATTAGCTCTCGCAATTTCCAAATACTTTCTTCAGTTGTTCCTGATGTTCAATGGTAGTGCTGCCCCAAAATTATTATACATCATCAATGTACACTTTCACACCTGCTAATTCCTCTCACTCATTGTACGGGGAAATACTTCTGGAGCCGAATATAGTGTCTTGGGAAGTAGTTTGTGCCAAATGGTGGGTTGAAAGCGCAGATCTTGGAGATCTGAGTATCTGAGAGGATATGCCAAAATCCAAATGAAGCAACTAATTTGCTGAATAATTTGGCTCCTGCTATCTCAGACAACAGTTCACTTTTTTGAGGCCAAGTGGAAGTTTTCTCTTTTTATGTTTTTGTTCACTCCTTTGGGTCCATACATAGCCATTGTCCCCCTCATTTTTCATTAAGGAGTGAACCCAATTGGTCGGTGGTTCTATTCTCTGAATGATACCATTTACTGTCATGTTTCATAGCTGTTCTTTTAGCCTTTTTCTTAAGGCTTGTGGAACTTTTCATCCAACATGTAATTAATGTTACTTACCTTCTGGAAATTGGAGATCTTCGAGATGTGTCGTCCCTTTGGGCTATTCACTGTGGGTGTGCATGTGCTCCATGCATCTGAGACCATCAGATTTTCAGTAGCAGTGTCCATTGGTCTGTGTCTGCACCTTATGCTCTGAAATGAGGGTTTCTGTCTCAGCATGAAGTGTCCTAGGAAACCACAGCCTGCATCCACTGGTGCTGGAACAATTTATATAGTGGGGGTGATGAGAGCCATTGAATCAAACGTATATGATGGAAATCACTTCAAGCCAGCGGGTGAAGCCACACCCCCTAGTTCCAGCACCTGTGCCGGCATCTAGAGTCTACAGGAAGTGTGGCATCTCTACATTTGTTGGAGGACTTATTCTCCTATAGCACAACTCAGGGAAACCTTAGTGGCCACGAGGGGTGACCAGAATAAGGGGCCACAGGTTACATTTTAAAAACTCTTAAATAGAACACGTTTACTCAAAAATAGACATTTCAGTTCAATGAAGGATATAAAGTCCTATACAATCTAGCCCTGGACAACAGCCAAGTCTGATAACGTACAATTTTGTAGATTCATCAGGTTAAGCAAGTTCATTTAGATCTTAGAGTTCAGGTGTTTGTGTCAGTCCATCAAATTCTCACTCTCTTTGTTCCCCTGCTAATATAATATCCTCTTAGAGGCCCACCTGGGAGTGAGTGTTTCCTTCTCTGTGCCATCAACCCCACTTCCTTCCAAAGTGCCTGCGGATTATGCTCTCCAGTCACATAGGTATGGTAGATATGACCCTTCATTAGCACTGTGACCTGTGGCTAGAAAGGGTTAAATATCATGCAAAATAAATAACCCTCAAAAGACATGTGGGGAGATAATGTTTGTGTTTTTGTGTATTTACATAATGTATGAGTAGGGTTGACAATGTAATCAACAGTCCCTGTCTATGCTGTATTCTGATATAATTTAAATGAATTGTAAACACGGGATATCTCAGTATACATCTCTCTTTGAAATGTACTGTGAATGGTGGAGGAACAAGCAAATGGTCTTATGTTAATTCGTATAGCTAAGTACCAGTGATGCACTTCCTTCGAAGTCATCCTAATTACCTTTTGTTCCCTGAGGAACTCCAACTTGTCAAAAGACATGAAATTGTATAAAAGATCCTTGGATCCTGATTCTGTCATCTCAGATCTGCTTAGGCTTCATCGGGGGACGTTTGAGTTGCAAGACTGAGGTCCCATTTACGCTGGTACGCCCTGAATATGATATTTGGACATTGGACTATAAACTATGAACTATTTCTGAAAGAACCCTTTGCAACTAAAAAGCTCTCTATCTCTGTTATGAATCTGCACCTAAATGAATTGAAGTCATGTCTGTATGTATATTGATCTTCTAACATACTCTCTCTTTTGTTTTTTAATAAATTTTAGTTTAGTTAATGAGAATTGGCTGTAGTGCATATTTGGTAAGAACTGAAACATTCATTAACCTGGGAGATAATGTGTCCAATCCTTTGGGATTGGTAGAACCTTTTCTTTTATATGATGAAATAAGATTTACAGAAATTTTCATCATATTTGATGTGGGTACCTGGATGGAGGCCTGACCCTGGATCACTTTAAGGGAACTGTGTTGTTTGGATTTGGGGGAGCAACTTCTCTGGCTGTACTGAGAAGGCATTAGCGACAAACCAGATAAGGCATCCTGCTTTTGCAAGTGATAGGTTCACTCTCTGTTCCACCACCCAACAGGAAGCTTGTAGAGTTACCAACTTCAACACAACCTGCTGTAACCCTGCAGTGTATTCTATGGCCTGGTTATTTGAATGCAGAGCAGTCCATCCAACGGTTCAACCCCACCATCCAATCCATCCAAGTCCATACTGGAATATATTTGTGTATCTGTGCAAATGATCCATCAGTTGCTTCTCAGGAATACTTGTCACATACTGTTACTAACAGGCACTCCATGGGGAACAAGGAAAACTGACAGCTATCTTTAAACATTTCTTTATAAATCCTAATCTCGCATATCCAGAAAGGGAAGAGTGAGAGTCTTTAACAGTAAGTCATCAATACCCCTTCTCTTGTATCTAGCCTGGTACTCTACTGGTTACATAAATCTAAGAGCGGACAAATGGTGTCCATGATATAACCTCACAAACAATGCACCACCTGTTCACTGCCTGTCTAAGTTTTGGACCACACTACGGTGCAAGATCCTTGTCCTCTTTCAGCTTGGAATGAAAATAAGAGCAGGCTCTGAACACAATAACAAATGTCCTATATGCACACGTCTCCAGTTTGAGTATGTCTTAATGAACTATTTCTTATTCTACATGACATCTGGACTTGGCACCTATTCTGGAAACAGTCATTCATATCCCAGCAATATAGTAGGTGGCTTCAAACTATCATTGTTTATGACACCACGTCAACTCCAGTTCTAGCAATGCTAGAAATATTTTGTTGCGTATGCTCAAATGCCACAAGGCCAGATTCTGCCACTCTTACTCAGATTAAGCAGTACCTTACTCTGTGGATAGTTATGGGTTGCTCACAGAGTAAAGTACTACTCAATGTGAGTAAATGTGGCAGCACCTCTCCCACAGAATTAAGACAAAACCAGTTCCTCCTTCATATTATCGGTTGTGTTTCCTAAGTGTCCCTTTCAATGTTCCAGAATCTGGTTTATTAATAAATTGTTGACTTGTACCTTTATTGACATGTTAGTGACTTGATGTCCATGCACCGATGGAACAGTTTACTGCATGGATGCTGTTATTTAAAGGAACAGTTGTCTGTATCAATTTTCCTATTGATACAACATAACACCTATACTGGTGTTTATTCTCATATAAGGTTATTGCATTTTCACTTAATGCTTTTGATCTGGATAACTAAATAAAAGTGCTGGTAAGGGTTTTGGTGCTGTTTCACTTTTTCTTTCAGTACCACACCACAGCAGCTGTATCTCACATCTGCCAGAACTAACAGACTCCTTGTGACCCAAAGCACCCCTATATTCTCACTGTATGCACCACTTCAATAATACTTGTACAAAATATGCTTTGTTAGGTATCATATGAAAGCCAATAACACACTGGTTATTAATATTGTTGTAAAATGCATGTGTTAACTTATATGTGAAGTTATGACTTCCCTCAGCATGATGTTTAAGCCAGACAAGACAGCCTAGCCCAGGTGATAAACATGTCTGTCTTAGACAATGGAGTATGGGTTTACCTCAATTTACATATGAACAGTAAATAAAGCTATCAAGCTAAACCAGTAGAGGGTATCTTGTTCCTGAACTCAAGAGACAGAGAATTAACAATGGTTCTTGCACTCCAGAGAAACACAGGAGACTGAATCCCCAGGATGCCTTTCTGACTTGTAAGATAAAGAAATCCCTGTGGGATTGTAATGGGATACACTCACTCCTGGAGCACCTTCTTGTGGCTGGATCTGGGGGTAGCTCTCTCCTGGTCTGGTGCCCCCTTCCCTTGGTTCTTGCACCCTGGCCTCTCTCTGGGTCTTGGGGTGCTCCCTCTTCATGACTCAGCCCTCTGACCAGGTCACTATTCAGTCCTCCCCTTCTGGGGCACTGACATCACACTGGACTAACTGTCCAGATGCCGCCTTTACCTGTCCTGAGCTACTTCCAAGTGGCTGCTAGAGGAACCCAGACCTGCTCACTACTCCAGGATCCAGCTCAGGGGACCCTATCATCAGTAGCCAAGGTCTAAACAGCCTCAATCCTCACGGTTCTTTCCCCGGGCTTCATCCTACTCTGCCTTCCACAGGCTTTCTTCCCCGAAATTCCTCTGGGTAAGCCCTTCCCACATGGCAAGGATCATGGGGCTTTCACTCCCCTTGGGTTTTTTCCTGCCCCACCTTTCTGCACCCAGAGTGTGACTGCAGACTCTCTCCCTACATCCCCCTTCTGCTGCAAACTTCCTGGCTTTATACAAGCTCAGCCAGGTCCTGCCAAGCTGGGCTTCATCATCAATTAGCTTTTTTCAGTCCCTAGCTCGCTCCCTGGTGTGACCTATATGGTTAATTGGCTCTTTCTGAGCCACCTTAACCCCTTCAGGGCTAGTGTGGAATGAACTCCCCATCACAACAATACACATAACAGAGAGAGAATCCATCTTAAGAGACAGGGGCAATGGATCAGTGTTCTCATCACGCAACCCATGAGTACCAAGTTCATACCGGAGAAGCTGATTATCCAGTCAGCAGACTGCATTCAAAATCCTTTCTAGGGCTGAATCTCGGTCACTTGTCAGCCGACATTCCTGATGCAATTCCACTCCCCTCCCGCAACGTTCGAGCCATCAGACTAGTCCTGAGAATACTGCAGCTCAATGCTGAGGGATTGCCAGCAGCTGAATGCAGCATTAACAGTGATTTATCCTAATTTCATTGCTTGAAACATAAATCCCACACAGTCTACCTCAGAGTCACCCTAGAGAGGTCTTCCCCATATCTTAACCACCTGAGGACACTGCAGCTAAGGTAAGGAGGCAGAACAACTATCTAAGCAAATTGGTTGGCACTTCTAGGGGAGCAAACTCCTATTATCTGGGTTAGCCCTCTGTTACTCTGCAGCAGAATACTGTGCTCCGGTCTGGCTCCATTCACTTCACATCAAGTTGATTGACACACAACTATACTCAACCATGTGCACCATAGCTGGTATGATTCAACCCACATCAGTACCAGAAGCACACATCCATTAAGCACATCCATTGTGAGGATGCTATAGCCAGAATGGTTAAGAAGATCAAATACACACACCTTTTTGATCATCCAAGAGTAAGTACGCTTGCTGTCGAAGCACCCATTGTGGGCCCTCTAGCCTGCCCAGATTTCTCTGTGATGACTACTTGGCTTGAAGAATGGTCTGCAGCTGACATCAGAAACAAGTCTCTTATAACTGACTCAACCATGAGTCTATCCAGTTTTGACTTCCCATGCTGTTCATGGGCCTTTCTGAACTGATTGTAAATGGTCCAGGGTCAATGTATAGCCAGCCTTCATACCTGGAGCCGATGAGAGGTTCCCACATACAGTTATGGCCAGAGACAGACAATGTTACACATCACTGGTTGACTGCCTTCTGACCAGATTTAATGGTGGTCTGAGTGCTCTGCACTTCGCTGATGAGGCTGCCGCAAATTGGCTTGGCAAGCTCCGCATCTGATAAGAAGATCTTAAGCAATTTGATCTCAGTGATGGCTCCTGGCCAGTAAACAGCTGGAAAGGAGACTGTGGATAAAAGAAACCATCTTGAACAAAGACTATATCTTGCCAGATAAAGATTTAGACTTTTAGATGCATGTTTTCCTTTTACTTGCTCTACCTTTCTCTCTTTCACTTGATATCATTTAATCCATGGTCTTTTGTTAATAAGTTTGTTTTACTTTTACTATAAACCATTTCAGTGCTGTGTTTGAAGAGAAGGGTGTATTTACCCCAATTAAATTAACAAGTTATGATGTACTGACTCTTTAACAAAGCAGCAAACTTAATATCTCCTGTGAATACACAGTGGTAGGGGCCGTGCATTGCAAAGAAACAAAGAAGAGCTGTGGGGCTGGACTTCACTGACTGTTCCTTGCCAGGTGAGATTTGGGCCAGGAGAGCCTTGAGCAGTTTGCTGGTGAGGAAGACTGGCTGGTGCAGCAGGGAGCTGACATACAGTCTAATCACCAGCAAAACTCACTATTGCTGAGGCAGAGAGAGTACAGTGTCTCACAGCTCTCAGTATTCCCAGCAGTATATTACACGCCCCCAGGCACTAGACATCTAAATACAGAAATACACACTCTCTCTCTCTCTCTAAATATGGTAACCATGCGCATGTAAGCTTTCATACATACTTATCACAAATTTATCACATTTCTTTAAACACATCCAGTGCTATAATTCCAAACTTTTTTTTTCAATCCACACATAGCAGATTCCCCTTTATTGTCTCCCTTATTAAACATCACATGCTTAGCAGGGACATTTGCCAGGTAACTTTCTCCAGACTGTACTATTTAATGACTCCTGGTCGTGAAAATTAAATAACATGTCTTGAAGTGGGATGCAAGTTTGTTCATATTAGTTAATAGGTGTGGATTCGTGTTTGCTGGCATAATTCCTCATTATTAAGCCCTTTGTTCTCTTCATGCCACTCCTTTGCTCTAATGTGTCTGGTAAAGGAGTCAAAATAACCTTAACATAAATATTTAACTGTTTTAATGACTAAGAACAATTAATGAAATAAAATGTAAACTCTCCCATGACAATGTAGTCCTGTGAGCCACTGCATAATGTGCTGCAGCAGTCAAAAATGCAAAGAAATGTTAGGATTCAAAGAATGGGAACAATTCTGAATATGACATAATGCCATTATGTAAGTTAATAGTATCCTCTTACCTAAAATACTGGGTTCAGTTCTGATCACACTCATCGCAAAAAAGGATAGAATAAAATAAAGCAGGCTCTGAGCTGGGTGACAAAATGGTAAGAGGCAAGAAGAGAGACTAAAGGGATCATTAACTGTTTATTTTACAGAGGAGATAAACAGAAAAATGAGAGGAATACAAAATAATGGATGGCACTGATGAGGTAAATCAGACACTTCTATTTACCTTCTTTCATAACATAGGAACAGGGGAACATTCAATTAAAAAGAAAAGCAACAACTTCTAAAAGATGGAATTCTTTTTTTGTTTGGTTTTGGATACACAACATGTTCCTGGCCTGTGTGAGTCACTTCTGTAGACATTATTGAGGCCAAGATCTCAGCTGGATTAAGAAAACAATTAGATTTTTATCTGGATAACTAAAACTATTCACAGGTGCATTAGACAGAATAAAACCATTTTTAGAAGGGATGTAACGCTCCTGTTTTATGATATAAGGCAGCTATTGTCATGGATTTAAGAAGAAACTTCCCCTGTGGGCATAATTGTGCACTCTGGGGTTTCTTTCACCTATCTCTGAAGCATCCAGTTCTGGCCACTGTCAGAGATATGATACTGGACTAGATGAACCATGGATAACCACTACTCTAGTAATTCCTATATTCTCCTCCCACTCCCATCTTTGTGCCATCTATCACGTAGCTCTCTATGCATGGAACACACTTGCAACCAGTTCCTTTCTTTTTCATCATTCAAATCATTCCCTCCATGGGGCATTCAAACAACACTAACTAACATCGGTCAGAGAACCAGGGAGTGTGACAGAAATGAGTGGGAAGGAAAATAAATTAAACAACGAATAATGTAGCAGCACTAGTCAGATGTACTCATAAAAAACGCAGGTTACTACATAATCTATTATTGTAAATCTCATCCTTTTCTCTATTCCCCCTCCTTCCCACTTGTTGCTCTAAAGTATCATATCTAAAATTAGACTGTAAGCAACCTGAGACAGAGCATACATCTTTTATATATTCTACAAGGTGCCTTCTACCCCCTGGAAGCTGTAGAATAATAAGCTTTTTTGTTGTTGCTATGTTGTCTTTATAAACTGAAGAGTACTGCAGCATAAAAAAAATATTTTTGACTCTTTAGGTGAGTAAGGTCCACTCAGTCTGGGTACGAGGTCACTGAAAAATAGTAGGATTTTGTTGTTTAAACAAACAAAAAACAAAACAAAACAAAACACTCTTGATCTACAACATACCCATTAACTTAGGAAGAATTTTATTTCCCGGAGCTGCCAGCACAAAGAGAAATATTTAGCTCTGTGTAAAGTTTCAGATGGGGGAAAACCCCCAAATTACTATGCTCTTGCTTGAAATCTCAGATTACTGGAGGGGGGGGGGGGTTTAAAAAAATCAGGCAAACAGTTTCACATCTTTTTCTTACCTCTGTCATTTAAAATTACCTAATTCTTCAGTGAACTGGATAATTAATCTTAATGCAGTTCTTTGATATTCTGTCTTTTCCTGTTCTCCATAAATTACTTCAAGCGTACATTGTGTGACTGCTTCAGTCAAGTTCCCCTTTAAATTAAACTGCTGCAGAACAAAACCATCTTCTAGCTCATCCTAGCTCAGTTAGAAGTTGCCCCACTACCTCCACAGTGGTGCTGACCAGCATTGCTGGTCTTAAAGTGGGGTTAGGAGAGGAGAAAGCTGCATTTTGAAGTACTACCACACTACTATTCCCCAAGGCAGCATGTGAGAGATAAACTCTCACTTTCCTTCCCAGCCTAACCATGATGCTTATTAATGCCTGGGGAACAGATTAGCTGCTTTTAACTGAAATAGGCTGAACTGGGAGCTGAATAGCAGCTGTCATAGGGGCAGATTAAAGAAAGAGGCATCTTGGAGGTAGAGAGATGTCTGGTCTAGTAGAGAGAGAGGAAGCGCTGAAGGTAGGGGGAACCAGCAGTTGGAACTGCCTACTGGATGGAATCAGGATTACTCAGATATGTGCTAAAGGCCTATACTGCTAATATCAAAAGCAGGTTATCCTTCAGTACAAATGGTAGAGTCCTAGGCTTTTGGTGAAGGAGTATCTGAGTTCTTCCCTTCAGCTAACATGAAGTCCTTAATTTCCATGGTGTGATATCCTAGTAGATGGTCAAATGGTTGCCAAGCAGATTTATTACAAAACAAAAACTACATTTTACCATCCTTTTGTTCTGTGTGTGTACAGCCCTAAGCACAATGGGGTCCTGGTCTATGACTGGGCCTTCTACAGTAGTAGCAATACACCTCTACCTCGATAGAACGCTGTCCTTGGGAGCCAAAAAATCTTACCGCATTATAGGTGAAACCACGTTATATTGAACTTGCTTTGATCCGCTGGAGTGTCCTCCCCCCCTCCCCCCCCGGAGCACTGCTTTACCGCATTATATCCGAATTCATGTTACATCGGGTCACGTTATATCGAGGTAGAGGTGTAATAATAATAATAATAATAGGAGAGATCAACACATCATCAAAATCAGCTACAAGAAAAGTGGTTCCTCCCCTCGCTTCCAAAGCATTTCTGGTAAATTGGACCGAGAAAAGACTCAAATGGCAAAACATTTCTGCCTCCTTTCTGCCCGCCCTCCCAAAAAGACTGTATTCATAGGTGCTGGAACTAGAGGTGCTGGGGTGCGACAGCACCTCCTGGCTTGAAGTGGTTTCCATGGTTTACAGTTTGGTTCAATGGCTCTCAGCACCCCACACTACACAAACTGCTCCAACACCATTGACTATATTCCTTCTCCCCCGCCCTTCCTCCTCCCAGTAAGCAGTGTACTGAAGCACTACTGAGAAATCAAGAAGACTGAAAAAAACCCAAAATGTGTCCCTCTTGGCTAAGGATTAGCAAAACATGTTAAAATTCAGACAATAAAACAAGATTAAATATTAGAAAGCATTAAGATAGCAAGTATAATGACAGGAAATGAAAAATTAATGTTCAATCACATCAAAGGGCAGAATAATTATAGCTCACTGGAAATCTTTGATGCTATATGGAAAGACAGACTGACTCAGCAAAGTGCCTCTCTTCTTTAAAAATTAATACAGATCTTTCCTTTCCAATTTATTGCACTGAGAAAGACTTTCCAACTTAGTAAAACTTGTGGAAGAAACTTCTTCAGGGCCTTTCTGGTCATGGGTCCATGACAGGCCCCTCACATAGAATGCATTCAAATACTCAGATATCTTAGCACTTGGGTTCTAAAAGCAATAAAGCAAGTAGTTGGGAACTACCAGAATAATTACTAGTAGGCATAGTTCACAGGGGCACATGAAGTTTTGCCTTACAATGACTGTGTCACCCTTAGTTCTAGCTCCTATGTCAACCTTTGCTCAGTCGGTCCTTGGCGGCAGAGGTGGCAACCTGGTTCAATGGTTACATCAGGTGATTACCTTTGATTCTTGCCTATGGTTCGTACTCCACTCCTCTCACCAACCACAGCAATCCATCCAGTCCATCTCTTCTTTCCCTCACTCATATGCACTGGGCTTTCCTTTTCCAGAACAGGCTTCCCCATTTATTCAGGGCAGTGGGCCTCCTGAGATCCCAAATGGACTCCAGAATCCCTTACTTTAACTGCAATGAGGCTTCTGAAAGAGTGCGTCTGTAGCCAAAGAAAGCATTGTAACGCACATCTGAGACCCATGGGCACCTGCCATATGCGACTGAGCAGAAATAGGCACAATCTTATTAGGTGACTGACCAACCAAATGGGCAAAAAGCCTGTCCTGTTCAGGAATGACCAAGATGGTCTTAATGCCTTTCCAGGATATTTTAGTTAACCTTCTTCCTTTGATTAGTGTCAACTTGAACTAAAAACCCTACCATTTCAGCTGACAAGAACAGTGCTTGATGGTGAGGTTTCATGTTATTTTTAGATTTGCTCGGACATGGTCCAACACGGTTAGTATGCAGACATTAATATCTGTCATACTCTCTATCTGCAAAGAATTCTTCATGGAGCATTTCTAAGAATTACCTCCCCTTCAACTCCCCTTTCCAGCTTCTTCTTTCAACACCCTCCACCCCCAACCAGAGCTGATGCTTCCAAACCCGTCGTGAGTTCACCTTGATTCACTAACTGGAAGTTAACCAGAACAGAAAAAGGAATATGTCTACAAGTGACAGACAGGTAGAACTGTCTAACCTAACACACTGAAATAACTTATACGGACCTGTGTCATATGAGATTAGCTCTACAATGCTCTAAATTAAGCTCAGGTTGCAGACTGACTACAATTCAGCATCCAGATTACTCGACATTTAAAAAAAATATTGCATCAAAAGATATAATTACAAAAAGGAGGAAATATACAAACATGACAGAGGAAGAGCGGCTACAGGTAAAAATAGCCGGTTATCTCTTTCTAACCAGCAGTACCTCCTGATGCTAACCAGAATGATTGTGTTACCCTATAACTGAGGGGTCTGATGTAGTTCACTTTTGCTTTCTGACATAATGAGGCAAGTGGGACCGCAATGCTCTTTTACAGGGACAGAAGGCAAATGATTTTAGAAAATGTATCTATTTACCTGGTTTTGAAATCCTAGGTGGTCAAAGTACAAACCAGCAAATACAGTTTTAAGGATCTGACAGCCCATTTTACTGTTTCCCATTCTAGTTAACTTCCTCATAACTAGCACCTCACTGGAACAACTGGTGCTTCAAGATGCCTTTATGTTTTAACATGATGTACAAAACAGACCTGTTACCTATGGCAATGTTAAAATAATTGACACTATAGTGAAGGTTCAGACGCACTTTCGTCTCTTACAAATCTCCCGGCTGCTTAAATTTCTCAAAAATTCCCTTTGTACTGAAATTTTGCATGTTCTTTCTGCTCATAAGTAATTAAAAAAATATATTTCCAGAAAGTCACTTTGACTTTATTGAGGTAACATGGAAAATGAGGATCTCAGCTGTTTAAAAGTGTTTCGGATGCTTATTAAAACAACAATAAAATAAATATTTCACACTTATTTAGGGCCTTTCTTTCTGATAGGTTTCAGAGTAACAGCCGTGTTAGTCTGTATCCGCAAAAAGAAGAACAGGAGTACTTGTGGCACCTTAGAGACTAACAAATTTAGTAGAGCATAAGCTTTCAACAGAAAAACTTCAAAAACAGACTCCAAAGAGAGACTGCTGAGCTAGAATTGATATGCAAACTAGACACAATCAACTCCGGTTTGAATAAGGACTGGGAATGGCTGAGCCATTACAAACATTGAATCTATCTCCCCTTGTAAGTATTCTCACACTTATTATCAAACTGTCTGTACTGGGCTAGCTTGATTATCACTTCAAAAGTTTTTTTTCTTTTAATTAATTGGCCTCTCAGAGTTGGTAAGACAACTCCCACCTGTTTATGCTCTCTGTATGTGTGTATATATATCTCCTCAATATATGTTCCATTCTATATGCATCCGAAGAAGTGGGCTGTAGTCCACGAAAGCTTATGCTCTACTAAATTTGTTAGTCTCTAAGGTGCCACAAGTACTCCTGTTCTTCTTTTTTCTTTCTGATGGATTCCAAGATGCTTCTATTCTATTCTTGCATGTACAAGAACCACTTCACAATCAACTCAGATGCTGCCAACGCTGGATTTAACATTGCAAGCAACACTACCCACCATTTAAAACAGCAAGAGAACACTGTATCCAACTGAAATCACAAGGGAATTGAGAGTCTGAATGTAATAACCACCTTAAAATTTGGACAGGAGACAGGGGTTAACACCTCTAGTCTTGTGAAAAGTGCCACAGAATTTTAACGACAACAACTGTCCAGGAACTATGATTTTACTCAGAAGATGAATCAATTGAAAAGAATCATCTAGCTGAACAACAGTGCTCTGCTTCAAAAATGCCTCTTTGTGGAAATATTAAACCACACCCACATACCCCATTTATTTAATACTTTTAAAGAACCTCCATATGGGGCATTTCCCTTAACAGTGAATATTCATATATTACCAGCATTCACTACATTATAAGTACTTTCCAAACATTCCAAGGTGCCCCCAGTCAACAGACAAACAACGAGACAAAAGTTAGGGGAAAGGAAACAGCTACAGTCAATTTATATACAAGTCAACTTAATTCACTATAAGGAGCAAGATAGAAATGGGTCTTTTAGAAGGATTAATATGTGGACAACCAATGCAAAATATCCATAGAGAACTCTGAATAGGCATGAGTTAATGTTTAACTCTATAGTTAAAGGGGTTGCCTCAGACTATGAGGTTTAGGAACCTCCAGAACTTACACAGCCACCTTGCATCTACCCCAGAATTTATCTGCAGAAAAGGGCATTGGTAATAAACACCAGAAGAATTAACCATTAACAAGAAAGGATTTTTTCTTACTCAGATTGTTTGGGAAGGAAGCAATGACTGACTTTCTGAAATCATGATCCTTCCTAAATTTTATTATGACGCGAGGGATGGCGAGGGGAGAGAAGTCTGACATTATTGCTGGTGAAATGTAGTGGATTGACAGCTCTAGAGCCTGAAGTTCTCCATACACAGAAGTCATGATACATAGGCGGTGGTAGTGCAAGCTTCCCTCACATAGCCCCACCAATGCACCTCAAACCTGACCTAGAGGAGCTCCCCCCAACACTTCAACAGAGGATTTGGTCTTAACAGCCCATTCAATTCTAATATATAACAGCCTGCACTATGCTAGGTAAAGCAACTGGCAGAGATATACCACAAGCACAGGCCTCTTTATTAAAAACATGCTCAAGATACCACAGGAATGCAGTACCAGAAATCAGAAACCCTGCTAATCCATTCCATAAACTAGATTATAGATTATTTTCTATGCTAGTCCTGATATCATCTGGCATCAGAATAAGGAAACATGCTACCATAACATCATAAAGGTATCAGAGAGTCAACCCACAGCCCTGAGAATGTATATGAAGAAAACAGGAGTTGTCTGGAGGCGGCCTAATTCATTTTTCATATTCTCTCAAAGTCAAACACCAATTTCCTTTATTACAGCTAGCTTTTCAGCCTACAGGAGCCATCCATAAAGATGTTATGATACACAGTTCTAATAGATATTCCATTTAATTAATAACAGGTTTCATTTTTTATGATATCTTTGACTCTAGCATTGCTGTTCAAAGTTAGAATACTGCTGTTTTGCTTGCCACTACTGCTATTCAATCTCTTTTATTTTATTTTATTTGTAGGCATATAGTATCACTCATGGCTATAATGCCCCTGATTTCCTTTCTGAGGCTTGTTTTACCATTAAGAATAGTGTGGCATGCATATGAACTAGCTGAAGCAATCTCAAAAATAATACCTATCTTTAAAAAGGGGAACAAAGAGGACCAGAGGGATTATATACCAGTCAGCCTAACTTTGATACAGGAACAAATTATTAAACAATCCATTTGTAAGCATCTAGAGTATAGGAGGGCTATAAGAAATAGACAGCAAGGATTTGTCAAGAACAAATCATGCCAAACCAACCTCATTTCCTCCTTTGACAAGTTTACTGAGTTAGTGGATAAGGAGGAAGCAGTAGATATCTTCATTTTAGAAAGGCTCTTGACAAAGTCCCCCAGGACATTCTCATACGCAAACTAGGGAAATGTGGTCTAGATGAAATTACTACAAGGTGAGGGTACAGCTGGTTGAAAAAAAATGTACTCAAAGCATAGTTATCAACAGTTCATTGTCAAACTGGGAGGGCATACTTAGGTAGGGTTGTGCAGGGATCTGCCCTGGGTCCAGTATTATTCAATATTTTCATTGATAACTTGATAAAGGAGAGGAGAGTATGCTTATAAAATCTACAGACACACCAAACTGGGAGGGGTTGCAAGTATTTTGGAGGGCAGGATTACAATTAAAAACAACCTTGACAAATTGGAGAATTGGTCTGAATCCAACAAGAAATGTCATGCCCTTCCTACTCATCTTACTTCAAGGCTCTGTAATGTTTAAGGCTGGAAGGTACAAAATGATTCAAAGCAATATCCCATCTGTTATCCCTGTTCTAAACTTGTATGCAGAGTGTGTCTGAAATGACCAAATAAAGAGCGGTATCTCTTGAGCTAGACTGTAATTACCATAAAAATAGAGTTCATACCTACACTTGTTTGCTACAAACAGATGGCTGCTTGCTTTTTTGTCCCATTACACTGCAGCTCTGTCCCATTAGATCCTCTTTGTGGAGAGTGACAGCCTGTGAGGTCAGTTTTCTGACAAGGTCATTTGCCTTCAGAGTATGAAGAGAACGGCACAGAAAGTGGGTTGGGTTATATTTAGAGTTTGGTCCAAGTCAGTGCCATGGTTCCCCACTGTCTCTCCCTTGCAGCACTGTCTCGCGTCTCTGGGTATAACTCTCTGCTGCTGCTACTCAGCCTACAGAATACAAACAGAAAAATCATTCTGAATTACTGTTGTGACTAGGTTTCTCAACTTGCTAAAACAAGTGAATTGGGAGCTCAGAGGAGGAATCATCAATTTCCTTCATTCTGCATCTTTAAATAGACAATTTTCTTTATGAAAGTGGATTTGCCCCTTTGGAGTGAATGAGAGGAAGGAAATTGTCCAGAATACAGCAGAGGAAGATTTCCTGCACTAAGGTAAGTTTGTTTTACTTTGATGATATCATCATCATTGAGAAATTGGATCGTTTGTTTAATGCACCAGACATGATTCTTCTGTTAGACCTCTACTCTATTTACCCTTAACATGAATGTTTTTTTGGGTTAATGACCTGAATATGGGTCTGGACAAATTCTCAGCTATTTGACTGATGATGTATAAAATATCAATTTGCATATTAATATGGGAAGTAAATGGGAAAATAATTAAGAATACACCAGCACGTGCAATACAGTATCCATGTCTGATTAAATCAGATTTATGAACCTCACAGTAAATATTACAGATTTAGTATTAGAAAGTGCACTCCAAGAAAAGAAACCGTTACATTCTGAAAGTAAGCAAAAAGCGTGTGTATGTGAGAATATATGTGAATGTATGCATGTGTGTGTAGTTAGTGATTATATTATATTTATGTGCATTAAGTGTATGCAGGTTCCGAAAATATGCTTTCCCTTGACAGTAAGCATGCAAAATAGGGTTCACTGCAAGCAGCAAGGATCATTTTAAATAAAGGTCACTCAAAAAGGTGCTCAGGCTCTCTCACATTTCCAAAGAAGTTGCATAGCTTCAGGGCAGCTATAGGCAGGATACAGGGGTCATATGATAGAGGTGTTTTCTTTTCAACAGAATGCTTCAGACTGGTAGCGCATTGTTTCCTTATAAAACTTAAAAGCAAAAGTATTTTAATTGTTTTCCTTATCTACTTTAATCTGTTATGATGTTTAAAAGAAAAACATGGACAGAATACAACATGCCATATGTAGTAAGGGTTAGGAAGAAATCTATCCAACTAGAGGGGTGATGTTACTGAATCGTACAATGCTAATTTCCTTTCCACAGGAATGTGATGAACAAAGGAATCTGTTTATAGTGAAGTCTGATATAAATGAATCTCTGTTCATAATGAAGTAAAGAATCCTGAATTGTTTCAGTGCATGATGGCATGCACCTTGCAATTCTTAACATTACAATGAATTTCTAATTAGAGCTAAACACTTCTGTAGGGTGAAAAAATGGCTTTCCTCTATGAGGCTTTCCTGTGTATTCTCCAGTCACATTAAGTTCTTGTTTTAATGCAAACTGTGAAATGATGCTCAAACAATAATACTAGCACACCTGAAGTATTACAAACCTTATAAGTACAGTACACTTAATAAAATAAATATTTTGTTACTGCCAGACCATTCCTTGGTCCTGAAGGCCTTATGGAGTCATCTTAGTGGAGATATACCAACAGAACTAAGGTGTAAGAGCAGTTTAATGCAATAGCCTTGTGCGTGGTTATTTATGTCCTTAGCCTTAATAAACAGCTCTATAAGTCTCACTCATTCAATGCTAATGTGCTAGGATCCTCAAATGTAATACTTTAGAGTCTATTTTTGTTTTTGATTTGCTCATGTACCATCCATTGGTGCTAATGAATGTTATACGGATGACTGATAAGGCTGTTACTAGCCCCCTGTTACTGTGACACAGTCTGGGTCCATCCCTTGTTCTGCTGGCTGGCAGAACAAATAAAAGAGCCCCTAACACACTTCAGGTCACATGACATCACCATACAATGTCATGAGTCAACATAAGGAGGTTGTGTTGCTATGTGATGAGGATATGTCACAATGTGTTAATGGAACATGGATGTATACACCAATGCGACACCACAATGGCTTTCTGAAAAGCAAACACAAATAGGTGTCAATTCTAGAAAACACTCAGCCAATAAGTTTCATTGTGAACAAAAACTCCAGACATTTTTGACACCGTACCACTAGAAGTTCTCCTTTCTGTCCCCAGTGCAAACTTGTTGCAAAAGCCTATACCTCAGTTGATGCATTTGAAGGCTGGTGGCCTTTATTTTAGGAAGAATAATAAGGCAACAGGAGAGCACTACCACTCATATGGAGTTAGTTCATCTATGCAATGCCGTCCAGTTCAATTAATTAATTCCTGTCTCCTTTTTCTAATATTTCTGCTATTAAACTCTTTTGTATAGTATATTACTTTAGGCTATAAAAGTATAATGCTTACATTCTGGCAGAGTCTCACATGCAGAAGGAATCTATCTTGATCACTTCTCTTAACTTATAAAAAATCACTCTCTGATGTTTCCTTCTTTCCAATTTCATTTAGCAACGTACTTGCAAGACCTGAGTATTTGACTGATTTTTGGCACAATGAAAGACATAATGGCTGACATCCATTTCCACAAAAGTGCTTCCTAACAGTTCATGGATCTTAACGAATAACTGTTAAAGGAATCTGTCATAGTGTAGATTTGAGCTAAGTAGGAGGTGATCATTCAGATTTTCTGGAGGATTTTTTAATGTGAGGAAATTGGAGGACAACATACTATATGTTGGGCTGTAGAAGAAGTGCTAATGTGTTTCTAAAGTTCATTACCAGGTAAGGACTTAATAGTATTAAGCAGTTACCAACATAAACTAAAAATAGCAACAAGTCTTTGTAGACAGAATTGTTTTTACGTGGATGGGAGATGAGAGAAATATATGAGGAGTGCTTGTCTGTTGATTACCCATATGCTGCCAGCTATCCAGGCAGAGCTCCAAGGGCACATTCATCAATTCATAGATTCCAAGGCCAGAAGGAACTGTTGTGAACCACTGTGACCATCTAGTCTGATTTTCTGTATAACAGGCCAGACAACTTCCTCAAAATAATTCGTAGTGCAGATCTTTTAGAAAAACATCCAATCTTGATTTTAAAACCGCCAGTAATGGAGAATCCACCACAACCCCTGGTAAATCATTCCAATGGCTAATTATTCTCAACATTAGAAATTTAGGCCTCATTTCCAGTTTAAATTTGTCTAGCTTCAACTTCCAGCCATTGGATCATATTATACCTTTCTCTGCTAGATTGAGGAGCCTGATATTAAATATTTGTTCCCCATGTGGGTATATATAGACAGTAATTAAGTAATCCCTTAACCTTCTCTTTATGAAACCAGTGGTTCTCAACCAGGGGTACATGTAACTGTGGGGGTACGCAGAAGTCTTACAGAGGATACATCAACTCATCTACAGATTTGCCTAGTTTTACAACAGGCTACTTAAAAAGCACTAGCAAAATCAATACAAACTAAAATTTCACAGACAAAATGAGAACATAAGCAATTTGTCAGTAACAGTGCGCTGCAACACTTTTGTATTTTTATGTCTGATTTTGTAAGCAAGTAGTTTTTAAGTGAGGTGAATCTTGGGGGGTACAGAAGATAAATCCGATTCCTGAAAGGGGTACAGTAGTCTGGAAAGGTTGAGAACCACTGTATTAAACTAACTAGATCAAGCTCCTTGAGTCTATCCCTATACTACTTGTTTTCTAATCCTTTAGTCATTCTTGTGGCTCTTCTATGAACACTCCAATTTAACAACATCCTTCTTGAATTGTGAGCAGCAGAACTGGACACAGTGTTCCAGTGGCCATCACACCAGTGCTAAAAACTGAGGTAAAATAATAATTCTGCTGCTGACAGAGTAAACAGATGGGTGACCAAATCCAAACAATACGCGTATCAGCTGGAATTATTCAACCATATTCAGATAACCAGTACTGATGCTAATATGCTTGCCTACACCGAGCACCTCCCAATGTAACCAAACAGCAACTGGAGCTGGGGTATTCCGTTCAGTCCTGCTGTCCCTGAGCCAAAAGGGACTGGAATCACTACTCAGGCTCTGAGGTGGGGCCAGAGTATGTGACAATTTTCCCAAGTGACTCCCTTTGGCTGGTGATCAGGATGAAGAGGGCACTGTGCATAGCGTCCCTCAGCCAAAGGGAAAGTAATGCGATGGGAGAGGAGAGGGCTGCAATGGAAGAGGGAAGAAAGAGAGAAAGTGGCCAAAATATATTCAAAACTAAATCACTGTCTAATTAGCTGCAATTCAGTTGCTCTCATTAATAGGCATTTATTCTGTGGCAGCAACTTGAGGGGAACCAGGTTGGAGCCCCATTGTGCTAGTTTCAGTATAGAGAAAATGGCAGTCCTTGCCCTCACCCAGCTTACAGTCTAGGATTCTTCATTAAGTCATCTCAAGAACTGGACACAGATTTCCCATGGAATAATCATGCTGCATTTCATGTTTTATGCAGGCATGCTGTGCTTGCAAATTAACTCATTTCAACACTGTTTCATGCTGATTATCGTGACTCTCAGTGGGCACTATTACAGGAGGAATGATAATGGAGATGGTGCTCTCATGTATGCAAAAGGAGAATGACGGGCTGGCTATTACATAGCCAACAAGGACAACAAAAAAATTCAAAACTGGAGTTAAGCAAAGAATTCACCACATCATTTTATTTTCTGCTGAAGAATCTATTTTCCCGCCATATTTTACTGGTGACAGGGAGGAAGAAAAATCAGAGTTGATACTCACAACAAGCCACACAGCCCCAAGCTTCGTCTGACCTGCTTTTACAAATCCATCTCTCACAATGCGACAGAAAAAAAGAAAAAACTTGTCCATGGGGTTGCCCGCTGGATTTCACCCTCTGTGCACCAGACAAATAACATCTTAGTGACATCTCAGCGTAGAACAACAGATATTCTGCTCTGAGAAAAACAATTGAGTCTACAGCCTGTGTGCTCTTTCTCAGTCTAGGACATTGTTGGAGTGAACACAAGCATCTCCGACACTGTATTTCAACTGTGCATTAGAAAATATTATCCCCATATGGGGAAATTCACCCTTACTCTCCCAAAAGCACCTCGCTTTGTGTTTCTATCCAAGGAGAGGCTGGGGACAGCCACCTGCAGTCATGGGCAGGCTATAGGGGCTAACACAGCCTCTTTGTGAGTGCTATAACAATTTATGGGCTGGTATACTGACTGCTACTCCTCTGTCCTCCAAGCACAGATTCCTGGACACTGTATCCACTTAGACATGGGTCTAGTGGTCCCTCCATCAACATATGCCCCAATACTCACCTCTGTAACAGATTATTCAGAATTGGTGAAGAACCTACTATTGTGGCAGAGAGAGAACAGAGAGTCCCACCTGTGTGGGATGAATTTTGCCCTTAGAGCCAACTCCTGGGGAAAATGGCACAACTTGAGTAAATGGGCTGTGTGCTCAGATTATAGCATGCAAAAAGCACAAGAATGAAACTGTAATCTGTAACCACCACATGTAGTAGCCAGTGCCCACCTGAGCTTTGCAGGTACCACATGGTACCTCAGATGCAGCCCCACTGTTGTCCCATATGCAGATGCTCTGGCCATGCTCCCATCCTACCCCTAACCCTCACCTACAGGCAAATTAGGGAGTTCTACCGCATGGATACCCATTGTCCAGCCACTCACACAACACAAAGGACTGGCTGCAGAGAGGGCTTGTCATGATTTGCCCCTTTGATTCTCTCAGAGGAGAGAATTTTTTAAAATGTCCCTTAGGCTTTGTTGGGTGAGGAGGGAGAATAACAATGAAATCTTTATTTAAGAAAATAAAAAAAAAGATGACAAAGAAGAGAATTAAAATGACCAAGTCACAGTATTTGAACCATTTGATTTGCCATGCAAAGAAACATCCCAGTTGTGTGTGCATCAGTTTATACATTTTCAGGTTAAAGATCATTATCTATACCTTACATATCCACTTTCAGCTGTATACGAAAAGTGCTGACTTTTACTGGACCATGTCTTGCATTATATTCAAAATTAAATATAGCTGTTTACAGCTTCCAGGCTACTGACAAACTAGAGCAGTAAACTGAAAATGAGTATTAAGGTTGGAGATCTATTTCTTTCCATGGCAACAGATGTTCTATAGCAGGTTCACAGATAGACCCTTGCTCCTACAAGGGATTAGCTCAGAAAAGTCCAGAAGGAAGACAGTAGTAGGGGGAAATTACTATAACATTTACTATAACAATTACTATGAGTTCAGAATGTACATTTAATCTCTCAGTATGCTAAATAAAGTCCACAAGTTAAATAGAGGAGCTGAAAAGCCTAGAAAAGCATTGGCAGCAATGCCAAAACTTTGCTGAAGTGGCCTTTCTAAGAACAGTGTAGCTGTAGACTTCAATGCCAGCTGCCGAGGGAGTGTAATACTGTACATGCAGTGCTGATTTAACGGTACATTTCATTCTAAGATTACTTTGTTTTATTAAAAATATTTTTCAATAACATTCACATTTGCATGATATGGCCATAATTATACAGGAAAAGGCACCTAAAATTTATTTTATATTATATATTTTTTTCATTCATTCCTCAGGCAAATATTTCATCTTCAGTTATATATACTAAATGTCACCAGCTTCAGATAACCTGCACCAGGACTAAAAAATTAAATCTAAGTATAATGACTCTACTGAGTTCCACTCTCTTTCCTACTGCAAAGAGGAGATGTATTTGTGCATATCTATGCATTTTATATACAGAGAAATATGGATTGAAGACCAACTCCAACAGACAATCCCCTGCTTTAAGCAAACATTTTAAAGTAACCTTTCTAATTCATTTTGTCCAACTTTTATTCAAAGCCACCTTTTCTAAGAGTCGTTTATTGCTGGCCCCATGGCTGGTCATTTACACAGAAAGTAAGAACAGTGTGAAAACTCTCTTATGCACAAAATGAACACTATTTTAAAAAATCAATATTTAGCGTGCCATTACATTTTACTTAACCACAGTATACCACAAACAACGCTGCATGAGAGAGAATGCATAACCAAGAGAGGAAAAAATGCAGGACACTCCCAACATAGACCTTTGGATGATAAATATTTGGGAAGATCTCTCTATGAAGTTCAACAGCTTGAAAAATAATGTGCATAGTACAATGAAAACTGGATATGTTAGGCCACATGTGTTTGTCTTAGTTACATGAGTAGTTCCATCCAGTAAGATAACTTATGAAAGTAAAACAGGCAGAAAATGTTACTTATTTTCACATCCCTTGTTTGGTGGAGTAGAATTAAGGGATGAAAAGGGCAGCTTGCTCTTTTGCCAAGAGCCATTATGAGTGGTGATCCCCAAATGAAAGAGGAACAAGCATTTGGCTTGTAAATTGTTAATCAGAGTCACTCACTACACAGGGGACTCCATTGGTGTTGGTGCCACCTTGTGAAATCATTTTAAGGTTTGGTACCTTTTGTTGGGTCTGCAGGAATGCGATGCCAAGATCAGCTGTTTGAATTCCCAGTTTGGAACATAAACACGTGCTGTAGCTGCTTATGCAAGTAAAGTGGGGCTCAGATATCCTGCTGATGAGGCTGGTATTAGATTCTGAATGAAACAGAACTAGCTACTACTTCAGTTTCAGTCAGTTACTGCAAAAGTCATCCTACTGCTATCCCAAAAATAAGCAAAATGCAACATATCTTTAGGTTTCAAAATTAAACTTTACCATTAACTATATCAATAATTAGGAAATCCCACTTGGAAAGGGGGGTGAATACATAGTTTATTTGTACTCGTGAAAAGTGACAGATTAAAACCAATTGGATGGACAAAAAAGTAGCGCAGTCAGTTGCTCTGCAGTTCTTCCTACATAGCTGTGCCAGTGCACATCAAGCCTCAGCAGCAACACCCCATGCTGTTTGACTGCTCAGGAGCGCAGTCAGCAAAATTATTTAATATTTTTTTTTCTGTGGACAAGCAGACATTTCAAGTTCAGACTGAGATGACCCAACTCTGTCAGTTTGTAACACAGAACTTGAGCCTACATCTCTAGGGAAAAACTAGAGCATTAATCCCCCCATTATAACTACGTTCACCTGACTGCTACCGGTAGTCAGTCTATGTAGAGGGACACATAGCCTAATTATAGAGGGAACAGTCCTTAAAAATTTTCACTGGGGTTGATCTCATGAATCCTAATTCTCTCCCATTTTATAAATCCCACCCAGTTTGCTCTTGTGGAAGGGTTGCTGTTAAGTTGTAAGAGATGCCCCCTCCAGCCAGTGGAACACGACACAAGAAATCAACAGCAGGTCTCATTAAGTAATGCAGAGCATTATCATCAGGCCATTGGAGCAATCAGGGCTGGGTCCTTCTCTGTCATCTTCTAAAGAGTGCCTGCATAATTGAAGACAATCTATCTCTATATGAGTTTTACATTATTTTAGAGAAGATAAAACACTAACTGTTCGGCAGTTTCAGATTTTACAATTGTTGAAGGTATATTAAAGGCATTCATTTGTGTTGCACATATTCATTGCATTCTGTATAAATACCTCTTGCATATATTCAGAGGAGGTGGCTCCAGACAGTACATTTGTAGTGCAGCTATATGCAGATCTGTGGGAAGGGCTGTCTAGTGGTAGTATTCGGTGTCGGGGGTAAAGATTCCTAGATTTTACTCCTAGCTCTAATATTGACTTGCTGGGATCTTTGGCAAGTCACTAAACCTCTTTCTGCCTCAGTTTGCCCATTTGAAAAAAGGGCCCACTAACACTTTCTACTGTCAGGACAGAGCATCATCAGCTGAGCCTGAGGACTAGTCAGCCCCACCTCCAGGCAGATAAATGAGCTCAGCTGGGTTCAGGGGCGCTGGAACAATTTGTATAGTGGGGATGCTGAGAGCTATTGAACCAAACTGTATACCCTGGAATGTATATGATGTATTTGATGGAAATCACTTCAAGCCAGGGGTGCAGCCACACACCAGGCACCCCTACTCCAGCACCTATGGCTGGGTTGTGGTAGGACTGCCTGACTGGCAACCCACCTGATTGGCTGAAGGGAGCCAGCAGCAGTAGCAGGTTGCTAGTTGCTCAATGCTTTGCCCGCTGCTGTGATTGCTCATGCTCCAGCCTTGCTCCTGACTTGTTCCTGCCCTACCTCAGCCCTGCGTCCCTTTCCTGGCTCCAGCTCTGACCCTTGGCTCTGGTTCCTGGCTCCTGAGTCCGGCTCTGATCCTTGGCTTTGCTTCCTGGCTCCGAACACTAGCCTCCGGCTCCAGCTCTGGTTTCTGGCCACCCCCAGTCTGGTTCTAACCACTGAACTGGTCTGCCAGCGCTTGGGCTCTTGACACCTACCTTACTGAGGTGGTTTGAAGCTTAATTAATATTTGTAAAAGGCTACGGGATCCTTGGGAGAAAGTGCTGCAGAAGCATAAAGAATAATTAGTTAATTTACTACCTTCATTTTTCCCTTGTACAATAAGGACAGAAGGAACACAGAGTCTCTGCATGATCCACTGAAAAAGAAGTAGTGCTTTGTAATGAGCTCCATGTACCAGCCTTCAAAATGTCAAGAAGAAAAACTAACCTGAGGCTGGCTCTACACAGCTCTGGCTGAATGAGATAGAATTTAACCCTGAAATTACAGTTCTGAAAATTCTGCAGAGTAATAAGAAATATTTAAAGTGTCACTTTCTCATAGCTCTATTAGACCAAAACTGTCTAGGAGAATGTGTTTGCATCGAACAAAAAATGGAGATGGATCAGTCCTATCCATAGGGCTTGACTGTTGCACACAACCCAAGGAATTACTGGAGAAAGATTTTGTAAAGCTAGGGTTGGAATACATGGTACAGAGGACACAGAAGCAGTATTTTCTCTAGACCCTGCCCTCAGTGCAGGAGACAATGCCTCATAATGCAGATATCCTCCGATTCCCTGCACAATTTCACACTCTATGAATTTCTCACTCTAGGCCAGGGGTCGGCAACGTTTGGCACGCGGCTCGCCAGGGTAAGCACCCTGGCAGGCTGGGCCAGTTTATTTACAGGTTCGGCAGGTTCGGCTGATCGCGGCCCCCACTGGCCACGGTTCGCTGTCCCGGGCCAATGGGGGCGGCGGGAAGCCATGGCCAGCACATCTCTCGCCCATGCCGCTTCCCACCGCCCCCATTGGCCTGGGACGGTGAACTGTGGCCAGTGGGGGCCACGATCGACTGAACCTGCCACGTCAGCAGGTAAATAAACTGGCCCGGCCCGCCAGGGTGCTTACCCTGGCGAGCTGCGTGCCAAAGGTTGCCGACCCCTGCTCTAGGCCCTGCGAGGAACTGTGGTTTCTTCCTCTTGTTTCCTTTATAGCAAAATCAATGCCAGGAAAACACATGAAGGTGGAACTTTACCATTGATACAAAGGAGTCTGGATAGGTATCATTATTCGTGAAGAGGACAGCAGCGTCTAGATGTAACAGCTTTCAGAGTTGTTTGCCAGTTACCAAAACTAGCAACATTCAAAAGAATTAAAAGGTTAAACTACAGAAGTAATAAATGATCTCAAGTCAGGATCAATGTAATGTTTTATTGGTTGCATGCTGCTGGGAAGGAACATCTATCCATAAGGTACTTCATCAAACAATCAGACCAAAGTAGTGAGAGAAGAATTAGTCCTATATTTGGCCAGCTAGCTCTGCTGGAGCGGGGGGGAGGAGGGGGACGGGACGGACGGGAGGAAATGGAGGTCAGCAGAGAGGTGTCATCAGGCTGTGTTGAACATAAAGCCTTGGAGGACATAAACAAGCACTGGTTGAATGGAGGTTTCAGTTGAGTAAGGTTTAATTAATCAGGGCTGTCTTGTATTCTAAATTCCCATTTACCTCATCTCAGTCTGCAGACTGAAATACTGGTTTTAGAATATCTTTTAACTTTGTTTTAAGAAACTCTTTCTTGCAAGCCTCAGAGGTAACAATTTATTTTTGATGTTTTCTTATTCCTGTGATGGAGACTTTAAATACTCTCTCATCCTATAAAGCTGTATGGTGACGTAGCTGCTATATATTGCGTATAAATTCAGGTGCCAAATCCTTTTTCAATACATTTCTTAATCTTTAGGATCCTGAATTTCCCAGTTAAAAATTATTTTTCATAACTGCAGAACATTTAAAAAATATTTAGAGCTCCATTATCTGGATTATTATTAACTCTGATGTCATGAGCTTGGATATCAAAGTATTAGTATTACGAAGACATTCCACCATTATATGTAGTTAAAACATTTAGTCGCAAGTTAGAGAAACAATATTACTTAACATTTTATAAACATTCATTAGATAACATACATTCAAAATCAATAGTGACTACAGATAAGTAATAAGTTATACATGCTGAAATCTTGCAGTTTCCATAATAACCCCCAAAGTTGTGATGTATATATTTAAACTTAACCAATTATATATCTTTCTGACAAATACATAGTGAATGACAAACCGTCAAGTAGTTTGGGCCCAACATTTAGGTTTTGTGTAAAAACATTATGAAACCCAATAAAAATGACCTCATGCACATTTTAAAATTTACAATAAACACAGTTTTATTTTCTCATTTGCAGCCCAAACTTATGAGAACCAGAATCAGAAATTGAAACTTTCTAGAAAGTCTAGTTTTTAGCAGTAATGGGGGGAGGGAGGCAGCTTGTCTTTAAATACATGGATTTATTTTAACCTAATAGTGTTTCCTTTCAACATTTTGAAGTTATTACATACTGAATGCCTACAATCAGGTCTCTCAAGTACTTCTCATTACATGGGAAACCTGAATACATTTCTGCTCCATATCTGTGGCCCAACCAGACCTGTGAAGGTGACTAAAACTGTATCTTCTAGGTTAACATTTGCCTACAACACAGCACTTCCCCACACAGGCAATAATGACCAAGACATGGGACATTTCTTGAGGATTAATTATAGTTAATATGGTCCAGTTGCTAATCCCCAGGAAATGCCCTGAGCCTACATTTATTACTGTTGTAAACTGGGGTGGGGGGGGGGATTCATCTTATTTTCTTTTATAGTGGGACATGCAGTTTCAGTTGGTCTGCACTGGGTATTTACATATATACAATATGAATGCATTGTACAATAGCCACACAGATTGCTTGAATGATCTCTTAAGAGTCAGTTTGTTTTATAACATATCAAACTGTAATATACTTTTCTGATCACCTGTTCCAGGTCTTTGATTTCTTATGCTTGAAATCAGTCTGGAATTCAACCTACCCTGGCGTGAACCTGCATTTACAACTTGTTTCTCTACTATGCTTTTAAAGAATTGAACTTCACTCACAGAATTTCAAGGACTAAACTCTCCTTAAAGGACAGTGCATGTGAAAATAACTGTAACATGATGGTGTGAACATTTCTGAAACTCATTGCTTCTCAAAAGCACAGCTGCGCTTGATCCTGTAGCTTTATATGGGTCCAAGATACAGGATTCTGGCTCAAAGATAGATATCGTCCCCAGTGCTCTTTGATCTCTATCCATCCATCCATCCATGTACTTACATTGTGCCAATCATTGTAGTGTCGATGTGCTAAGTACAGGAATTTCATACTAGAAGTTTCTAAGGGTAGGTCTACGCTGCAATTAAACATCCATGGCTGGCCCATGCCAACTGACTTGGACTCGTAGGGCTCAAGTTATGGGACTGTTTAATTGTGGTGTAGACATTCAGGCTTGGGCTGGTGCCAAGCAGGCATCTCCACTGCAGTTAAACAGCCCTGTAGCCCGAGCCCTGCAAACTTGAGTCAGCTGGCAAGGGCCAGCTTTGTGTGTTGAATTGCAGTATAGACCTACTCTAAGGGGCTATTGTTTGTTTAATTTGCCAGAGTGTGACCATTTATAAGAAGGGCTAGTGAACAAATGAGTCTTTTCTTCCTGTTTAGAGCACAGTTCATAAGTTTATCCTCATCTCTTATGATAGAAGAGTTTCTTGGCTGGATGTTTTTCGCTAAGAATGAGTGTTGACCTCGGTAACAACAGCTATGTTACAACTATTGCTCACAAGACCTCGGAGTGGTGAAGAGGGAGAAGGAGCTCTTTTAGACAGATGGATCCTAGCCTACTGAAAACTTTTAGGGTGAGGACCATGACTGGGACACCAGTGAAGTGTGTGATGCACTCTTGTGATTTGGGGGGGGGGGGGGTATATCTGCTTTGCTCAGGTGATATGCTGTTGTATTCTGTGCATTTTCCTTTGTTAGCCCCATGTAGAGAAAGTAGCAATAGACCATCTCAAACTAACAAAGGCGAGAGCCATTGTGTCTGGTTCTTTGTCTGAGAGAGAAGGAGGTATGGTTATTTTACAACTAGAAGGTAGAAAAAGGAACTTCCAGCAACTGTGGGTAAACAGGCATAGCCCAGGGCGGAGTAGGATTCCGAGATCATGCACCTCTCTGACAATCAACAGAAAATATGGCCCGGCAGTGATCCTACAAGATCTTAAAAAATGCTTCTCCTTGATACAAGCATCACATCTATTTTACTTGGGCTCAGTTTGAGACAGCTTGTATTCTTCTGCACAACGAAGAAGCTGGGTGACAGCACTCTGCCTCAGACAAGAAGAATAATGTAGAGCTTCAGAGGGGAAGGTTTCTAGCCTTTTGGAAAGCCATGGAGAGCGCCCACAGTGAGGAGGAGCAGCTGCCCATTTCAGCCCTCCAATGGGAATGAGATGAACCGTCTGAGACTGTTTCCACTGACTTTTGTTTGGCAGGCACGTTAGCAGTCTCTTCTGAATTCCTGTGTTGAAAGCAGCAGATAAGTCCAGAATCCCTGCAGAGTTCATTTTCCAGCCACGTACACTTTCCAGTTCTTTGAGAAACTAACCCCATTATTCAAGGCCAGACCAAGAAGAACTTCCTGATTTATATTTGTGTGGCTGAAATCTAGCCAATGATTGTAGTTTATTATCCATTTATTGTGTGATGTTATGATTAATCAATATGTTATATCATATATATATATTCGTTGTATGTTAATTAGAATGAATTTGTAGGATTATAAAAGCATAAGATTGATCAGTATTTAGTAGAACCAAGTATTAGACATGAGTAAATCAAGCTGAAATGCAAGAACCTGTAGGATGAAGCCTGTAAGAGTTTAGTTTAGCTATTTTAGGCCTTGGAAACAAGAAATGATGACATAAGCCAATGACTGGAAAATGACCTGATGTCCTAAGATTATGGGAAAAGAGGTACCAAGTGGCAATACTGTTCAAAATTACCCAGAAGATTAATATTAGATCATAAAAATACTGTAAAGGTGCATCTGTCTCCAATATGTGTCTTAAGCACAGGATACAGATTGTGCATCAATACTAATGAGAATAAAGGGAACTTACAGAGCCTATAGAAAATTGGGGTCCCTTAAGTTTCCAGGGGACACAGACCAATAAGAGAAAAGAGGATTGACACTTTTATGGACATACGCAGAATGTGAGTATAGACCGGGGGTAGGCAACCTATGGCACGCGTGCTAAAAGCAGCACGCGAGCTGATTTTCAGTGGCACTCACACTGCCCGAGTCCTGGTCACCGGTCCAGGGGGGGCTCTGCATTATAATTTAATTTTAAATGAAGCTTCTTAAACATTTTAAAAACCTTATTTACTTTACATACAACAATAGTTTAGTTATATAGTATAGACTTATAGAAAGAGACCTTCTAAAAACGTTAAAATGTATTACTGGCACGTGAAACCTTAAATTAGGGTGAATAAATGAAGATTCGGCACACCACGTCTGAAAGGTTGCCAACCCCTGGTATAGACAGAATCACATTATAAAGAGGGGATGCCCAGAATGGGAAAACTGAGCTCCCTATGGGAGACTCCAGCAGGGATCATCTCTCTACTGATGATCAAGCCATGAGAGACCCATCAGACCTTAACACTGTTGTTAAGGATGAGAGTATAACTATATTTGTAACTTGTGCATAGGTCTATATAGAATTTCTATATGCTTGCCGGCCAGGGTAGAAAACGTTTTTAGTGCCCCACATTGAGCACCTGAGCAAAACACACGACAACACACAGCCAGCCAATCAGCGGAGGGAGAAAAAAAAGCTGGTGCCCAGAGCAACCACCCTGCTTGACTGACTCCAGAGCAGCCTTGTGTAGGAGATGCTCGGAAATAGATCCTAAAGAATGATTTGAGTAAGGAGCTGGTATATGAGCTGTTCTTGAGTGAGAATACTTCATTATTTCTGGTATCAGTCAGAATCTGAGTTAAATAAGAGAATCAGTGGGACTACTGATCACTTTTCCCATCTAATGGGGTTTGAAGTGTGTTGCTCTCTTTCCTCCAGTGTAATTAGTGGTGGTGGCTTGGTGCAGCTGAATCGAAAAAATTAAGTCATGATATTCAGTACCCTAAAATGGCTGAGCCAAAAATAATGTTCTCATTTATAAGAGGGTAGCAGTTACCGATCTCACCAAACTGTAAAACAGGCAAGAACTGCTTAAGCATTGCCAAGACGATCTGCCTCATCCTTGTCTGGAGTTTTTTTCTTTTGGCATGCTGGTTCTTAAAAGGGGAGAAATTCACATATTTTGTTGTGCCTAAGAAAGTATCGTAATTCCTCAATAGGAAAATGTCTCATGGAAAGGTGGACACTATAAGTGGTGGGGATTATCCCTCGGATACTGCAGGATGGCATTCTAGATAGTTATTTCATTTAAACAGCTTGAATCCTTTGTATATGTAACAATCACGCTTCAATCTCTTTCCCCAAAGTTTATTTGGCAGACATTACTGCATTTCACACATTTCTGGAGCAAAAACAATTTCTTCACAATATATGGGGATGAGTTTTACGGAAGGGAGACATACAAATTCCCCCATAAAGAAACTCATTATGCCAAGGTGATATTGACTCTTTTTGAGCTGTGTGTGTTGAGAGTTCCCAAATTAGATCTAATGAATTCTGCAGGGAAGCCTGGAGTCATCACTGTGTTGTTGTTACATGTGTTTCTAAAGCACTCATCACTATAGCATGTGGGTATTTTGCAAAATTAAAGACAGATTAGTTCTAGTTGGAAGAGTCCTCCTCCCTTGTCCTATGAAGTTGCTCTGTTGCTCAGACATTGGTGGGTGATTTTAGAGATAGTTGTCAGGTATCTCACAACACGATTGTTAGGAAGAAACTCTTGCCTGTATACATGCACCTAGCAAAATGATGTAAAGATGGTAAATTCTGATATAGTATTGCCAACCCCAATTGCTCACAAATCCTGAGTGTAGGCCCCCTAAAAATAATGAGACTGGCTTAAAAATCACATGATTTTTTAAAAAAAGAGTCCTTTTCATTTGCCTTCTGGTTTCCGAACCTTTAGGGTTCATGTTTTCAAGGTTTTCTTTGCAACCATAAAGGCTAGAAAGCTTTTTTTTTTTTTTTTTTTTTAATGAAAGCTTAGATTCTGCAGTAACCATGATTCCAGGAGTTGTGGCTTTAAGAAAACCACCAAATATCATGAGACTTATGATAAAATTTCAAGAGCTGGAGATGTTGGATCCATGACAGATGCAAGTCTACAACTGCAAACTCTCGGTGGAGAATGCCTTGTTTCTGACATCATGAGTTCAAACAGAGCTCTGTCAGCTGATACATCCCTGCAAAGTGTATGGGGAGCAGAGAGGGGTGAGCACCGAGACATCTGTGTGCTGAGCCTATTTAGGAATTGGAAGGTGGGGAATGAGGACTTAGATATTAGCCAATGTAGGACTCAGAGCACTGGGGTGATACACTGCTATGTTATGCCCCAGCTATGCTTTTAGGGGGTTAGCCCCAAGTGAAGCATGTTGCATTTGCTTACTGTTGGAGCGGGGAGGAAAAATGGAAAATTAGGGAAATTCTAGATAATTTAAGGCAACGGTGTGTGTGTGTGTGTTGCTGCTTTCAACCTTTCCTGGTGGGGGATTTCCCATTCCTGTTGCTTGCCGGAGCAGTTAGATCAGTAGTTTCTGTTCATGTTGTTCTGATTTGAACATAGTTTTAACCTTCAGCATACACAGCAGGTGTTAAATGCATCACCTCAGCTCTTTTGAAACCTGAGCTAAGCACTCGGCTGGTAGCACAGTATGCAAAATATCTGAATGCTTGGAACTTGCACGTCTGTACAGAAACTGTCTCTCCAAGTAGAAAAGCTGGGCTTGGGCCTTGTTCTAATGCAGTAATTTGATGCTTTATCCTTTTGGCTTTTCAGTCTAAACTCTCCCTAAGCCTTGGTTCCACAAGCAATTATTGCTAGACACAAATCTTTGTTTTCCAGTCTGGAAATAATTTACATGGGCCTAAGAATGTAATTGTCTTTATAAAATTGTAATTGTTTTCTGCTATAAATTACTACTGTAATATTTGCTGTTAAACCCACTATAAAATAGCATGTCTCTAGTACTGTCAAGTTAAAAAAAAATAAAAGGATTGCAGAAATAGGTGCTTGGCAAGGATAATTTTTCCCAGACAGTCTTTATCGCTTCCACTGGCAAAGGAAATCCATTATCATCACCGTCAATTATGCGTGTACTTTATTGCTTTTAAACTGAAATGTCCCACCCTTTTTTGCCTAAAGTAAGTTTCACCCTTGAATATTCATCTCACATTTTCTTACTTTTTTTTTACGTGTACCAGTCATGCAGATGCACAAAGGCAGGGCCGGCTCTACTGTTTTTGCCGCCCCAAGCAGCGCGCCGAATTGTCACGGTGGGGGCAGTCCGTGTGCTGTTAGGGCGGCACGTGCGTTTCCGCCGCGGTGGCAATTTGGCGGCAGCTTCTGTTTTCAGCCAGAGGCGGCCGCCGCAGACAGCTGAAGACAGAAGCTGCCTCCGAATTGCCGCCGCCACGGAAACGCGCGTGCCGCCCTAACGGCACACAGACTGCCCCCACCGTCGCATCAGCAATTCGGCGCGCTGTTTGGGGGGGCAAAAAGACACGGACTGCCGCCTCTTGCAGACTGCCGCCCCAAGCCCCTGCTTGGAATGCTGGTGCCTGGAGCCGGTCCTGCACAAAGGGAAGGGTGGATGCAAGGAGGCCTGCTCCGCACATATACCCTCTCTTGCACAGAACTTATCCCTCCTCAAAGGAAGCAGGGAACAGAGAACATGGAGGAACATGCATGTTGTAGTCCTTTAAGAGGTGTATTAGCAACCAATCACATTCCTCCTGCATGCAGCTTTATGCACCTTGGAGCTACTTGGGTTCCACACCAACCCTGATGCAGCCCAGTGCCTTAAATGCACAAAAGAGCCCTCCTTCTCCCCCACAATAGACTGAAGACCTCTCTGTCTCCTAAACACCAAGTATGCAGTGGAGATCTCCAGTTCATAGCATTGATTATTTTTTTTATTTTTTGCTGGGGGATATGGGGAGGGGCTATACGTGCATATATTTGTATGTCTAGACCACAGAAAATGGTCCACACTTTGTGGTGTCTTTACTGCCATAAAGCTACAGAACCTGTGAATGTGACTTTACTTATTTCTTCGTTATGGATTTGCAAACAAAAATGCTAAGGGTTTGATATTATTTCCCTTCATCTTAGAGCTGTGGAATAATGGATTTTTCGGTTCGCTGGCAATTCAAAAAAACTTTTTAAATATTTTGTTTTGGGTCAACCCCAAAAATGAAATTTTGGGATTTTTGGCAAATTGAAAAAGTTGAAAAAACATTATTTTGTTTCATTTCCATTTTGACCATTTTTAAAGGTTTTTGATTTTTTTTATTAAATAAAATTGAGGGAAATTTATAAACTGAAAAGTTGCTTTGAACTGAAAATTCTAACTGTTTCGTTATGAAAAGGTCAATGAAACTTTTTGACTTGTTCAGAATTTTACTTCAAACTGAACAATTTTATGAAATAGAAACGTATTTGCAAAATGTTTCAATGTCATTGAATCTGCATTTTCCAAATAAACGAGTTGCAGGTGAAAAATTTCACCCAGCTCTACTTCATTTATCTATGGGTTTTATACTGCCACCTATCGCCATTAATCCGGACTGTCTCCCCTAACCTGTTCCTCCACAGCTACCTCCAGCCTAGCCATTGTACACAGCCTGTCCCCTAAGCTTTCATAGGCTTCTCTGGAGGCTGTTTTCTCTAATGATCCCCTAGATCCTTTCTTCCTTCCCTTCTGCTCCCCCCCCCAACTCCCAAGGAGGAGGAGCTCACATAAGTTGCCACCAGTTAGCAGAAGTCAGTTAATTTTACAGTTATTTTCTTCAGTAAAAATTGGATTTAGAACATGTTAGCATGATAATCTTAGACTCAAAGGAAGCTTTTTAATGGGTAATTATACAGAAACTGTATAAATGAATAGATCACCCCACCCACATTTCATCATCAGAACAAGTTGATAAAGATGTCATAGTTAATATTACCTTTTAAAAACATATTTTTGACAAGATGAATTACCTATTTTCTGAGGTATTCTGCCCACATCAAAATTATTGGATTTATATACCTGCCTACCTAAGCATTTATACCACGCTTATTATCGTATTATCACATGGCTTCAAGCTTGTGTCATCCACAGTAAACTAAACGCTCCGAAGTTTTATAGACACTCATCCACCTAAAGTCTATCCAAGTATTTATACCTTGCACAAGACTGTGGTCGGCAGCCAACATTCCCCTGTGTATGAGAGTACATACACATACAGGCATTTGTTGCCATGCATAACAGCTCTCAAACGCTACGGTTAAAAACATCAAAAGAGGTCACTACTTTTAAATTTCTCCACTTTTGTGTTCTCAACTTGCGACACCTTAGCCCTGATTTTCAGAGGTGCTGAGCTTCTGTGGCTCCCACTCACTTAAACTGGAGCTCTTGGTGTTCGGAACCTCTGAAAATCAGTTTGCGCTTCCAAGGAATCACTTCTTTATGCAATTTGGGGAGAACAAGGAGTTATATGCAATCATTTTGCTATCTAGCTATATTAGTCTATTTACTAAACTAGTTCAAAGGAGATTCCTAAAGTGAGGGCCAAATTCAGAGGTGAAGTATGTCCTACCCTAGCCAAGTGCGTCTTTGCCCCCTGCTGTAGCTATACCATATAAAGAGGTTTATCAGTCTCCCACCACCTCTGATAAACTGGGTCTATTAGCTCTAACTGTAGTTTCATATTTTAGATCTTGAGGTCCCAGGTTCAATTCTGATCATCAGGTGTCACATGTACAAGGTGGAAGAAGTGAGACTCTTCATACCCAAACTCCATTGGACCTAATTACACCCACTTACTGTTATGCAAATGTGAGGAAGTCTAAACAGGCCTGAGGGAATCTAAGTGGTCATCACTTTGAAGGAAGGCCAGATAAATATGTATGTTGCACCAAATTAAGATTCTCTATAGAGTCACTCAGACTCTTCTGGATTTGGGTCACAGAATAAACTACAATTTTCTTTGAAGCCATATCCACCATATGACAACAACACTTAATTTCCCTATTACCTGTTTGCCCACTAAACAATAATTTTGACAGGCTGCTAACTAACAGACATAGGTTTAAGAGCCAAGATCTGCCCAAGGATGCAGCATGTAGAGCAGCTCAAATGGACATTGAGCGGAGAATGGAATTTTGCTTACATTGGCCTCAGTAAATGTTTTTCTTCAAGCAAAAATATGGTGCAATCCACATTTTCCAGGAACATTTTAATTAAGCAAAGCAATGTTATAAGCCTATTTCAAAAATAAAGAGTTACAGATTATGGAAGTACGAAACTAAAACCATGTCTAAGGGCCAGGCATTGTGTGGACTGGAAAGATGCGATCGTCCCCGTTATTTTTCTATACACACTCTGCCATCAAACATTAACACTTTACTAAGTTATGCATGAGACATCCCACCAAGCCTTTGAACATTGCAAAGCATTCAGGACACTTTCCCCAGTCCAGGTCTCCCTACCAATATTCAGCAATATAGTTCAATGTACTACTCAGCTAAATTAGCTGGAGATGAACATGCATTAATTCCTTAGTTCTCTTTATGAATTGACCTGGAAATGTCTACTTCCCATGCTCAGTTTCAGCCTTGAAAAAATCACATCAAGTGATTAAGTCAAAAACAATGGCCTCTGGAGCATTCGGGCCACTTTTCAGTGAGGGCTATTTCTCTGTCACATCCAAATTTTCAAACCCAAGTTGCTTCAGCTGAAAAGGGGTGTTTGTTTGTTTAAAAAAATCACTGATTATTGATAATACACAAAGTATATTTTTATATTCTGTTAGTACTCAAAACGTGGCTGAACCATTTTTGCTCAAACTTTAAAAAAAATTTATCTTCAGCCACAGACAAGACCAGGAAAATTTCAGCCAAAAAATTATGAGCAACTGAAAACACAGGAGTTAGATATGAAACTATTATGCAACCTTAACTAAAGCAGTTGCTGCCATTATTGCTATAATATATCTGCTTTTAAAGTTGGATTGCATGAGAAGGGATTGATCTGTCAATAAATAGGTTGGTGACAAATCTCGAAAAACCATGAGCCACTTTTCTTAGAATAGTCATATGTCTGGAAAAGAGAATCCATGCTGAAGGTGAGTGTAATATAAACCCCTGACTGTAGACATTAACACCGTTTTAGAACTTGTATCCTGTTTCTTAATGAAGTGATATCTATTTATGGGCAAGTACCATTCCAAGTTCCACATCTGTAAGCTTGGCTCTTTCCTCCCTTCTTAGAATTATCTTTAGCTGTAATATTAGTTTGCCATTCCAACTCAACCGCAGCGTGCACTAAATGCAAAAGCAATGTTAAAACAAGTGACAATACTGTGCAATGTTAAGATTGAAATTCTAATCCTGCAAAAATCAGGGCATTCAAACTTATGGTTCAAACAGCAAGTCTAGTTGTGCATTCTTGAACTTATGTAAATGTGATAAATAATAATACTTTGAAATCTACAAATGAAAGTGGTTACAGAAGTGCAAAATGCTTCACAAAGGAAAGTAAGTTATCCCCATAATAGGGGATGAAGTGCAGAATGGTGAGGTGACTTGCCTAAAGTCACATATCTAGTCAGTGGCAATGCTAGGAAAAGAACCCAGGTCTCCCATTTCCCAGTCCAGCTCCCCATTCACTAAATCACACTAATTTTATTAATTATCTCATACAGGAGATGTGAGGATTAATTTTTGTCCAGTAATTTAAAAATGTAGCATGCTATATACAAGTACTAATGATCCCTAATGCTTATTACATATGTGTAATGTCACTATTGCTGCAGTGGGAACAATACATTCAAATAAGATGACTTTAATGCAATTAAAATCCCACCATTAATGATGCAATTAGAATATGTAGTTCTGCATTTAATTTCTCTGGTTGTTGGTTTTGTTTTGTTTTCTTAAAGTACGTTTGTGGCTCGACCAACTGCAGGGGACCACTGTACTCAGCTATTAGCACGTTTATTCAAAGTATTAGGTAGGGTTACCATACGTCCGGCTTTTCCCGGACACGTCCAGCTTTTCGGCAATCAAACCCCCGTCTGGGGGGAACTGCCAAAAAGCCGAACATGTCCGGGAAAAATACCGGCCGGGTACTTCCTCTCCCACGGCTGCTCTGCTCCTCCCCGGACTCAGACTTCGGCTCTGTTTAAGAGCCAAGCTGCCCGAGCCAGCGCTACCAGCTTCGGGCAGCCCCCGTGCCTCCGGACCCTGCGCCACCGGAACAGAGCAGCTGGAGCCGGGGAGGAGAAGTGCCCAACCGGCGGCTCGGGGTCCAGAGGCAAGGGGGGCTGCCCGAAGCTGGTAGCGCTGGCTCGGGCAGCATGGCTCTTAAACAGAGCCGAAGTCTGAGTCCGGGGAGGAGCAGAGCAGCTGGAGCCGGGAAGGAGAAGTGCCTGGCCGGGGGCGCAGGGTCCAGAGGCATAGGGGCTGCCCAAAGCCCGAGTGCTACCGGCTTCATGGTTTGCCGGGCAGCCTCCAGACCCGGTGCCCCCAGCTGGGCGCTTCCCCTCCCGGGTTCCAGCTGCGCTGGGGAAGCGCCGGCCGGGGACGCAGGGTCTGGAGGCTGCCCGGCAAACTGTAAAGCCGGTAGCGCTTGGGCAGCCCTTTTCTTGTGGCTGGGAGGGAGGAGGGGGAGTTAGGGTGGGGACTTTGGGGAAGGGGTGGGGAAAGGGCAGAGTTGGGGTGGGGCCGGGGGAAGGGGCGGGGCTAGGGCCCGTGGAGTGTCCTCTTTTTTTATTTTTTAAATATGGTAACCCTATATTAGGGCCTAGTTGTGCAATCCGTATTCATGTTCATAAGCATTTATTCAGAAAAGCAGTGTCCCCTTGACTTCAGTAGCACTGCTCACATGGATAAGGGCTCGCCAACAGAAGCAAGAGATGCAAAATCAGGCCCTTAAAGTCTGTATCACCCTCTGAATAGGGAGAGTGTTGTAGTTATAGGGTGAGATTTTTCAAAAGCAGCCAGCATTGGCCTAACACTTTTCACTGAAGTCAGTGAACTTCAATTGGAGCAGAATTATGCCAACACTGACTCTCACCCATAATTATTTAGGGAGGCTAAAAAAGAGCAAGAGTGTACTGTCGATCTTACAAGTCCCGTTCCCCACCCTCACTCTTCGCCTGCCTTTCATACACCAAGCTGCATACAGCTATTTCCACCATTAGGCAAATGGAACCAGCCAAATTCCGATTTAATCTATGCTGGTGTAAATGTAATCAGATCTACATTTCAAAGGGCATAAACAGTTTTCTTTATTCCCTTGCCTTTATGCATTAACTCCAGAGCGAGTAAATAAATTTTAATAGTCATCTGAAAGCTGAGAACAAGAAAAATACCAACACAAAGGGTCATTTTTTTTCAGTGTAGCATGAGCACCTGGACATAGGAGCTTATATGAGAAGTGCCTCCTCACTCATAACAAATATAAGAAAAATATAACAAAGCTTATTAAGGACAGAAAAATACATTTTTTTATGTTCAACAGCAGTTCAACAGCAATTAAGACTGCATCTTAAGCTTTCAGTGTCTGTGCATCTACAAATATAAACATAAGTGGAGTTATACACATGATGTCTTTTTTAAAAACCTTGCCTTCTCAGATTAGCTAATTCATAGGACTCCAGCTCAGAGATAAACTCACAGAACTTAAATATAAATAAATATATTTATATATTTAAATATAAATATAATCTGATGAACAAACAGAGACAGCAACTTGGGATGCACATAACTGACCCAATGCTGAATTCAAGAATTCAAAGAATGTAAGGTAAAAACTTCTTTTTGTTTTATATCATCTGACGGAAGCCAAATCTGAGCATAAGCACACAGTTGGGGGCATGGAGAAGGGTTGGCAGAAAATCTATCTGACCCTAATGCTTGAAATGCAGGACTTTTCCTTCCAGAAGGCATCCTTCTCTTTTAAACTCAGGAATGCCGTTTTTCATAACTAGTGATTACCACGTTGAGAACATTCTATTTACTTTTTTCTTTTCTTTTTTTAAACATACTTTCTTTGAATGAAGAACCCTTGTGGCCTAATGCCAACAGTGGAATATGCCACAGGTGCCAAGGGATAAACTGACAATTTCAATGTAAGGATATCATTAAAAATATCCCTAAATATTTCAACCCACCCTGAATCAATCTCTATCTTTTTAATTGATCCACTCAATTTACTCTCTCATTTATTCATTCTCTCATTTATTCTCTCATGACATGACAGACCTCCAGCTTGCTCTTCTGTAACCAGTGCAGGAGAGATCACTGACTTGGCAATAACAAACTGCCTTAGAGCCAGCTGAGGGGAGAGGATACTCAGAGACCTGCTGATAGTTTGCTATCACTAATGTGTTTTTTCCTCCTCAAAGGCTCTAGCGTCACAGCAGCCTCCTGATTATGAGAAGGGTTTGGAAGCTGCTCCTTACCTGTAACTTTCCCAACTGTTTGAAGTGGTTGCTAGAAAATTTCATTGCGTGCTCACCCTCCTCCCCCCACAGCCCATGATCAGGATAACAGAGCTGATGTCTGGAACCCTTGCATGGCAGCACAAGGGTATGGACTAGATGACCAAATACAATCATTTCTACAATTTTGGGGACTCTGTAGCAGCTTACCTCAGTTCAGCCTCCTCCCCGTTTGCACTCAAACCATCTGACTTCCACCAGTGGCCAGCAACCACTTCTCCGCCTTACCTTAATGACCAGTTTGGGATTAGTATCCGTATTTTTCAATACTTTGTGCACACCTTCTGTTCAGTTATTCATGTGTTAATTTGCTCTGGAGTTTCAGCTGCCTCATACAGATGTCTTGTGTACCCCATGAGTCAGAGAACAAATGAAATGAACCCCATGAAAATGAATTACAGATATGTACTGGAGCTACAGCCAGGGCACAGGGCAAAGATTGAACCCCGTATTGATCATTAAGCTAGGGAGAGGAAGACTGTAAGGTGAGAAAAAGGCCAGCCAGCTGTGTACTGACTTTCACTTCAATGGGAACTCAGCCCTGTTGTAAACAGGGATATGGGTCTTTCTCCGTCTCACTCCTGTAATTGTGCTGCCACTACACAACTGAGCCTTATTGTTTCACTTGAGAAATAGAAGGATAAGGTGTGGTTGGTTTAAGAGGATCCCTGGCTAGTCTTGTACCTTTGTCCAAATTTAGTAGCAGCAATGCTACTTAACCATTATTCACTGCATTATTATTACTAATGCCACAGAGCCCAAGACACAAGTTGCTTACTCTTCCCTTAAAAGAGAGATAGAAGGATCCTTCACTGGAAAAAGTTGTGCCTGGGTAAGTAATGCAGCAGCATGTGGAGGTTGTTGAGGAGAGGGAGCAAGCAGACAGGGCCATGAGGGAGGAACAGGGCTGGGAAGAGTGGCCATCAGAGAGCTGAGGTCAGTGGGAGGGAGCTCCTTTGCGGAATAGATCCAAGTCTTTTAAAAGGCTCAGGTTTGGTTTAGAGGAAGAAGTGTGGTACAAACAGATTCTTACAGTAGTAAAAATCTGTTCACACGTTCCTGGATGACTGTAAAGGAACCACTGATGGGATGTCAAGAGAAGCACTTCTATCAACTCTGAGTACGGCTGAGAAACCATGAATCTATCCGAACCAGGTGGCAAGAAGAATTAACATAATTTAAATAGGGCAGTTTAACAGACTTATTCTTCTTTGGGGCAATGCTGTGGGTATTACTTTTTACTGCAAATCGCCCCCGATGCTGTTGCCATTGATGAAACATCGGGAAGAATTTCAAATGAGCCTGTTCTTCGACTTTGTTCTAAGATCAGTGTTGACTGAGTAACTCTGCCAGTCAATCACCTTCCCCGCTTGCGTACAAACCCAAGTCAGGTAACCTGAGGCGACTTTAGCAATTCAACGCTCACCGCAGCTTGACATCGTGGTTTGACCAAGTGGCACAAGTATTTAACCGCAATCCTTGACAGCAGCAGGCTGCATGTATTAATCCCTCACTGACATTTCATGTCAGCTCCTATTGTAAAGTAGCACAGAGAACAATTCACTTCAGTTTAACAATTTGGCTTTTCTAGTGCTTTTGGAGTAAGGAGATGTTTATTGGTTATATCTAAATGGCGTAACAACCTTCCCCAATAGTATGTCACCTTCGGTCAGATTGTGCTTTACAACAGCTAAAGAGTGTCAAATACTTTAAACATTTGAAGTTCCATGAGGAAAAACAGCTAAGAAATTGATGTAATGTATGTTATCCAACTCTGAAGAGTGACCTTGCCAGCTATAGAAAAAGAACATAACAGTACTCTAAATAAAGAATCATTTCAGCACATTATTCATTACCATGGTTAATCCAACACAACCCCCTATGCATTTTCATAATGTTCAGCATGCACAGTAACAAGTATAAGTGTGTGTTAGCAACACATCTGATGAGGAATATACTGTACATGCAACTGGTTGTCAACAACCTGTATTACAATGTACACTGGGGAGTGCTAGAAGCTGCATGAGATGCCCCAACCCTGAAGCACTAAGTCCAGACCACCAAAAAAAAAAACCCAACACCTTTCCAGTAGTTTCTACTGGTGCTCAGGCTTCTCAGAAGCTTTCTTGCAATGAGGTGGAATATTATTGAGAGTTAACCAAGCCATTCAAATAAAGACACTTTCCATTCAAACAGTTTCAGTAGCCCACTGAGATAAATGTTACCTTTCCCCTGAATACATAAGGAAGTATTCTCCTTGATGTATTTCTGGCCAGCATCTTGTCTCCTCAATCTAAAGCACAATAAAAGAAACAGCTAGGTAGACAAATCAGAACTGCAACAATTATATTTACAATGAACATTTCTCTGAGCACTGCATAGTAATACTGTAGATTAAGCAACACTAGTTCAAGTCTAGAGAGGAACAAAAATGAAAAAAACAATGCACCTCGCACATTCGTGATGTTAAAAAAAAACCAATACTATGTCCAGTTTTCCATACACCCAACAGGCTTTCCTGGGTAGATTAAGGGCAAGGGGATCATAGGTGCTGGAACTAGGGGTGCTGCCGCAACCCCTGGATTGAAGTGGTTTCCATTATATACAGCAGTGGTGGGCAACCTGTAGCCTGTCAGGGTAATCTGCTGGCGGGCTGCGAGACAGTTTGTTTACATAAACCGTCCGCAGGCATGGCCGCCCGCAGCTCCCAGTGGCTGCACTTCGCTGTTCCTGGCCACTGGGAGCTGCAGGCAGCCGTGCCTGCCGACGGTCAATGTAAACAAACGGTCTCATGGCCCGCCAGTGGATTACCCTGATGGGCCGCAGATTGCCCACCACTGATATACAGGGTTTACAGTTTGGTTCAATGGCTTTCAGCATCCCCACTATACAAATTGTTCCAGCAGCCCTGGATTAAGAAAAGAGGAGGTTGAATTGGAGGGATAATTGTTCTTGGTTGGAAAGGCTTGTGAACTAGATGCCACTCAACATTTAAAGACCTAGCTAAATGAAGTTAAGAAACTGTCCCGTGCTGCTTGCAGAAAAGTCAGTTATTCCCTTCCAACTCATCTCTTTCAGCTATGGCAAAAAATGTACTCAAGAGACATCAGAGAGTTCAAATGGAGGGATTAATTGAAAAATTAGATAGCCAGTACTTTTTTTAAACTGGAAATGTAGTCAGAACATGTTTATTCTCAGTGACAATATAATTTATGAAGCCTATTACTTGGTCATATAGTAGGAATCAATGTTCTGCTAAACATTAGCTTAAAATTTGGATTTTCCCACTCCTGTAAAACACTAGGTCTTTCCAAAAAAACTCTACATATAATCCTGCAGTTTATAAAATAGACAATACAAATGCTTTTGCACTTCACTATAGGGAACTGCACAGTACACGTAAAATGTCTAAGGAAATGCTGGGATAATATTTAATGGTTGAGTCCCTGGAGCAACATTTTTCAAACGACCTCAAGTTTAAAGTTACCTGTACTTCAAAGCTGCTTTGCAGACATGTAGCTCTGGGCACTGGTTCAAGTTCTTTTAAAATCTACTTTAAAATATGCAATAATATGGAGCAACAAGGAAAGCAAAATGAAGAAAACTAAAGAAGGTATCTAACAAACAGAACTAGGCAGACCCTTTATGTAAGCATTAGCAAACTTGTAAGGGTTCTAAAAGAAGAGTGACTAGAGACCTAATTCATCCACAAATTGCTCAGAATGCATTTTCTTTGGGCTAGTCTACACTGGCAACGCTAAAGCGCTACCGCGGCAGCACTTTAATGTGGCTTGTGTGGTCGCGGCAGAGTGCTGGGAGAGACTTCCACCAGTGCTCTAAAAAACCCACCTCCATGGGGAGCGTAGCTACCAGTGCTGGTACACTGTCTACACTGGCGCTTTACAGCGCTGAAACTTGCTGCACTCTGGGGGATGTTTTTTCACACCTGAGTGAGAAAGTTGCAGTGCTGTAAATTGCCAGTGTAGAGAAGCTCTTTTCTCATAGGTGCTGGAACTAGGAGTGCTGGGGATGCTGCCGCACCCCTGGCTTTGAAGTTGTTTCCATTATATACAGGGTTTACAGTTTGCTTCAATGGTTCTCAGCTTCCCCACTATACAAATTGTTCCAGCACCACTGTCAGAATGTTTACAGGTCTTCAAAACTTGTCAGTGACTTACTCCTCAGTTATGTCTTGACACCATATAGTGTCAAAAGCTTCACAACTGCCCCTTGATAAAATGGCTGCAACTCAGATTACTGCTTTGTGAAGCTTTCAGAATTTTGACTTTCCCAAATTACAGTGCCATCAGCTATCAGCGAACGACACAATTCCTCCATGCTAGTTCCATCTCTCAATACTGGCTCTGAACCAAGAATTTCACTATTGAAGAACAACTGCGGAAGGGCTGAAGCCCAAGATAAGTAAGAATTAGGACTGATCTCATTAGCTGTTCTCACATCATCAAGGTTGCACCAGGTTCCTGGAAATATTTATGAAAAACTGGCTTTAAGGTTTTACCATCCATGAGCAAGAAGTAAACAGTGTTTGGTAGTAATTAAATACACTTGTTAGTCAAAGGAATTTAAAACACAAAAATTAGTAAAGAGTGTGCCAGGGTTACAAAGGTACTAACATATAATAAGGATATGTAGCTATGGTACCAAGGAATGGCAACATTTAAACCTTCAGATCGGGCATATGTGCATATCTATAAAGAAAGAACTACAGACCACAAGTTTTCGAACATCCCCTAAATCCTGTGGCTTGTACACTCCATGGGTGAAATCTTTAAAAGCACTCAGTGTTGGCTCAGCTCTGATCCCATTGAAGTCAATAGTAAAAGCTCCAGTTTATTTTTGTGGGAAGAGAATTAAGCCAATGTTGAACATTTTGAACATCCCAACCTGAATGTTCTTTGTGCTAGGGTGAGGACAAGATGCACAGTCCATGTAAATCGTTATGTGTTTTTCTTTAAGAAGGCAAAAGCATGGAGGGCCTGGATTTCTCCCTGCATATGTTAAGAAAACCTAACCTGTATTCAAAGAGTTGTTCCAAGTTTTCCTTAAGGCTGAAGATTATTCTTCCAGTGTGATGTGTTGAAAAATTCACGTGAATCACACCATAACAAGGGCAACTCGAGAAATACTAGTATTTTTAAAGAAAGGGGAAAGGTAAATATTGCAGCCCTGATTTTTAAACAATTTTGTGCCCACAATGAAATAAATCACAGTCTTGTGCCTGCAGTTCATTCATGCTTTTTCCTAGTGTGATAACCCCCTGGATGGATGGTTTGTGGGGAATTACCATGGGATCTCTGGATCTAAAAGCATGAGCCTCTGCTGACTGAGCTAAAGGACTTGGTCCTGTGGCAGGCGACAATGGGCAGACTCAAATCTCCCATGCGATCCAGTCAGTAGTAGGGGACAAAGATCTACAGGGCCTAAGGTGGGTTACACTAGCAATTCACTGCAGGTACAAAATTAAGGATGCCTGATTCGAAATAAGTCCTTTATCAGTCTAAGCATTCTGAGTACTTGACTCTGGCATATCTGTCACTTTCATACAGATGCATATAAAGTTTCTTGGTGCTAAGAATAGACTCTGTCAATTGATTTTTAACTGCCATAATAATGCAATCTCAGAGAATCAGATTAATGACATCGAATCAGTAGCTAGAATGTTGCAGGGTGAACGCTCGGGGAAATCTTTAGTGCTTTTTTATTCTCTCGGAATAAGCAACGAATTCAGATTGACACCTTTCCCACAAAAAATCCTCTTTTCTTTAAATTACAAACCATTCAAAACTGTCCAGCAGCACGCAGATAGGACATCTACTAGGATGAACAATCTTTCAGATTTTTGTTTTTCCTCAAATATTTACTGATAACAGTAAATAAATAAATATTTTTGCCCCCCCCCCAACTCAATCATCACTAAAACATTTTGGAAAGAAAGAAAAAAATCACTCTGTAGCAGACATGCTTGCCCTCGAAAGCAACCAATATGAAACACTTATGGAACATTCTAAGGTCTCGATAAACCAGTGAAGAAAATTCCTATTGTAAACTGATTGTCTGTACAAAAAATATTCAAAGTCCTATTACTTAAAATGATGTTGCACCCTAGAAATACATGGTCTAATTTTTCTCAGGTGCTGAATTGCCTGCAGTTTAAGGGATTTTGGTGGCCAAATTCCATTGATTCTCAGTGGGATTTGGACAACAGAGTCCCTAGGGAATTTGAAAATCCCAGCCTCAATTCTCTTTTAGTTCAGCCCCAAACTCATCAAAGCCTATATGCATTATCAAAAACTATGTCTTCTCATGTCACATGACTACATAAATCAAAGCTATCTTGCAAAAGGTTAACTCTGGGGAAGTGCTCTGCTGAGTGCAAAACATTGAGTTTTGGGGAAAGAATATTTTCTCCAACTGCTGCTCTTTAATATCCACCTGTGACCTCAAAAGTTCACATTCTCTTGCTGGTGTTGGTTGAAAAATTTTCCATCAAAAGAGCTGTTTTTCAATAGAAAAATGGATTTTCAATTACACAACGTTTTCTGCAGAAAGTGTCCACTTTTGGCCAAAACAAATGTGTATTTGTGAGTGCAAACTTTGGTGATCTTGAGTTTTCTGACAAAGTCAAAATTTTCTGGGGGAGGGAAGTGGTGGAACATTAGGAACATTTAGAAAGTCCAGGTTTGTACATAATTCCATCGCCTAGACACAGTGAAACAGGATAATGTGAATTTCTATATAAGGCCCAATGAACAACTGTACAGATTTTAAATAGCATATGCAAATATATCTCAAGTGTTTTGTGAAGCTCAGGACTGAAGGTCAAATGCTTACAAAACCCAAGTGCCTGTGCATTCAATTCTGTCATAGCACACAAAGGAAGAACAAATCACAGTAAGTTGCTGTAAACCAAAAGGTTTGTTCTGTTTCCCTGCTTTGTAATTTTACACAGAACCTGGATAAATCCATAATTAAATATGCTATTGAAAATTCAGTTTACAAAAAGTGAAGTCCTCCAATATATTGTGAGACACACATAATGCACACAAAAGTATCAGTAATAAAGATTTAGGGTCTGATTCTGATCTCACACCAATGTGAATGAGGAGTAACTCAACTGAAGTCTATGCAGTTACACCAATGTATATGAGATCAGAATCAGGGTCCCTTCAGAATTATCTCAAATCTTAAAACCATAGTTACAGCATCTGTGGCCAATATCCATATTAGCCACATGTGCAGTATCCTAAAAGGAGATTTCAATTATTTTTTATTGTGAGATAATGTTCCCTTGACTATCTTAAAGTCATAATAGGACAGACCAATTAAATTTAATTCTTGACAAGACAATAGCCAACATCTGTACCAATGTATCCACATAGAGAAGAGCATATTTTTTCATCTTTTTAAGTGACCCGTGACATCTCACCAACTTTTTCACAGTACTGTGTCGCTATTGACAGACAACCACTGCATTTGAGAAAAGTCATAGTTGCAGCCGAGCACACAAAGTGGCCGTTTTTCACGATGCCAGCTGCATGAAAAATGTGTAACACAACATTTCATTTTGTAATGAAGTGTCAGTTAGCATATTTACCACCCCTAGCCAGCCAAACCTGTCTTTCACGTTGAGAACTAAAAATACATTGCAAGTTATGCACAGACCTCACATTTGGAATTTTCTTCCTTCCTGATGCAGAACTGCCCATATCTGTGAACTTTCAGGGCATGCTCTATGATCCATCTACCTACCTTACTTGGATTGTAAGCTCCTTGGGGCATGGGCTGTCTTTTTGTTTTGTGTTTGTACAGTACCTAGCGCAATCAGGTCCTGGTCCATGACTGAAGATCCTAGGTGCTACCCATAATATAAATAATACCTGGCCCCATCACCATAGTATTTGAAAACCTAACAAACATTAGATAGTTTATCACAAGCTTCCTGTGAGCTATAGAAATATTATTACCCCCACTTTACTGATGTAGAATTGAGGCAGCCAGCAAAATGGCCAATTGAGGCCTTTTCACTGAGGGAAAAAAATGGTGCATCTTCAACACGTTAGATGGTCAACATATCCTAGGGTGGAGCCCAGACTTATCTCAACCAACTAACCAGGTTCAAACTACAATTTACATGGTCTACACTAGGATTGCAATGTGTGCTAGCTAACATGTTTAAAATATACTTTTTTCCACTAGTTTAGACATGGCCTTAAAAGTTGTAGCTGCTTGTCTCTGTCAAATTGAAAGTACCAGCTACCACGCTGGGAAAGATCCCTACCAAAGTTTCCTTACAGTGGGGCAGATGTGCAAGCAGCATTCTGCACATGCAGAGTGTGAAGAACTGAAGCTATAGTTAGCCTCCAGTGGCCTTGCTTTTGTCATTTCCTTGACATCAGGCCAGCACATGCTGTGCTTATGTTAAAACAATCCTAAATACAGCATGTCTGCGAGTTCATACTCTATTCTGGGTTTTTTTTATAAGGATTCATATACACGGAGTTTTATTCTTCCTTGTCCTCAGCTATATCATTTCAGTAAAAGAATCCACTGGAAATAAGGAGAATTTTAATTTAGGAGGAAATCAAGTGGTTATAGGTCTAGATTCACTACACCAAGTAATTCTCTTGACTGTTTTGACATGCGGGTGTGCATGTAACATCATTAGGAACAAAGTAATTTAATCCTGGACCTAAATATACATTTTTAACACTACATACAATCACTAAAATTGTGAGATAACTGAAAGACAAAATAAAAATGGGAACACTAAACTTCTCCGTATCCACTGAGACCAGGAACAAGTACAGATACGGAAAAGATCAATGGAATAGGGTTTAAATTGATAACGTTTCATAGAAATGAAACAGGGTTATTGTTATTGTATGTAACACTGCAGTGCAATAAGAATATGTATTTATATAAGCCAGACATATATAGCTAGATTGTTAATTATCTTAGTTATGAGACTAAACTTTGTTTACACATTTGTTTTATTCAAAGTATGACCGAGAAAATAATATGCCAGATGAGTTCTTGTTTGTAGCCACCCTGCTCTTGACTGGCTTTTTAACTCCAATGGCATTCAATTATGTCCTTGTGCACTAAAAACAATGGAGTAGCCCATGAATTGAACTGAAATTGAACAGTCTTGGATACATTTCCCACAGAACTGTAAATTAAAACTCTCTAGAAGTTTGGTTATGTTAACGCTTACAGCTGGCTCCCGAATGACAGCTCTAGAGACATATCACATGGATATAAGCCATGTGCATCCCAGACTTAGCAATTTGGGGAAGGAAAGCATGTAGAATCAATATGTAAGTAACCCGTGTTGAATTCAAAGATGACAAGGACGCATACATCATCACATGAAAGATAACATCTCTGACAAAGTTGCTTTGATGTGTCCAGAGTTTGCGTGTTATGTTATGTTGGCATAACTACAACAAAGTAAACCAAAACAAAACTAAGTGCAGTGTGTTGCATACTTGAGAACGCTGCAACCACAAAAAGAAAAGAGTTGGTATGTTGGCAACATCTTTTATCAGCATGCCAGGATTTTTATATCTTGAAAGCAAAAGAACTGGAATAGAACTGGGTAAAAAACATCTTGTTTGTGCTTCATACACACAAAAAATGTGATATTTCAGAAACACTTTAACTATGTGACAGCTTAACCAGTTGAAATGCACCATTTCCCCATTAAAGCAGAATTTGCCCCTAAGCTTTATGAGCAAAACCTTTTTTGCCTGATACTTAAGATTTAACTAGGACATGAGAGACTTGTGTCTAAGGTACTTATATGGCCTCCATTATCACAGTATGTGATCACCTCACAAACTTTTTACTGTTCTCCTTATAGCACCTCTGTGAAGTGGGGAAAAGAACAGTTATTTACATCATGGTGTCTGTGGTTTTTCAAGATGTTGCAGTCAGTGTAGAACCTATTGAAAGTTCCCATATGCCCCATGTACGCAACACTGGATTCTTTTAGCCAGCACTATCACTTGAGGCCATGCACGCACCCTGAGCCTCCTCATGGTCCCATACGAGGGCATAAAGGGTGGAGCAGCCACAACACTCCCTCAGTTTCCTTGTAACCGAAAGCCCGTGTTTGCTGAGAATTCTGAAAGCGGGAACAGAGGGCAGGTCATAGGATCCACACTGACTACAATATCTGGAAGAACCACAATTACTGCATGGTAATTAACCTTTCCTTTGAGTATGTGTCAGTGTGGATCCCACTGTAGATGATGGGCAAGCAGTAACCTCCTTGGATAGTAGGATTGAGGAGTCGCAGCTCATCAAACAAATTTTGCGGTATTGCCATTTCAAACTTGGCTTCTGCCCTGGCTGCCATGTCAATGGTGTAACGTTCAATGAAGGTCATCAGCTTACTCCACATGGTTGCCTTGCAAATCTCTGAGGCTGACACATTTTTGAAGCAGGCTGTGCTCTGGGGGAATGCATCTTGACATTCAGAGGGAGAAGCTCACCAACCTGAAGGGGGGGAGAGATAGCTCAGTGGTTTGAGCATCAGCCTGCTAAACCCAGGGTTGTGAGTTCAATCCTTGAGGGGGCCACTTAGGGATCTGGGGCAAAATCAGTACTTGGTCCTGCTAGTGAAGGCAGGGGGCTGGACTCGATGACCTTTCAAGGTCCCTTCCAGTTCTAGGAGATAGGATATCTCCATTATTTAATTTAAAAATTTAATTTAACCAGTAGGCAACCAATGGAAATGTCCAGTGTAATCCACTTGGTGAGACTTTGGAAGATTGTCTGGCCCTTTGATATATCTAAAAAGGCCACAAAGAGATGGCAAAAAGGCTGGAAGGACTTAGTCTTGTCTGAGCTCCTGAGATGTCCAGAGTGCGAAGTTTCTTTCTGCAGGAGAAGAGTGAGGTTTCAGAAAGAAGACCAGCAATGTGGTTGATTCAGATGAAAATCTGAGATCACCTTGGTAATGAATTTGGTGTGTGGTCTCATTACCACCTTGTCCCTGTGAAATGACACGTATAGCAGTTCAGCCATTAGGCTTGGATTTCACTGACTCGCCGTGCTGACGTGATGGCACCTAAGATGACCATCTTGATGGTAAGGTGGCATAACAAGCAAACATTCTGACAGAGGTTTGAAGGAGGGTCCATGAGCTTCAGGAGGACCACACTAAGGTTCAGGTGTGAGCTAGGTCTTTAACTGGAGGGCAGGCAAGAAGAAGGCCCATGATGAATCTTGATGCCACAGGGTGTGAGAAAACTGAATGTGACTGAACTTAAGCATGATGAGCTGATATTGCCAGGGGCGACTCCAGGCACCAACGCAGCAAGCACGTGCCTGGGGCGGGAAGCCACGGGGGGCGGCCTGCCGGTCGCTGTGAGGGCGGCAGGCAGGCGGCTTTCGGTGGTGCGCCTGTGGGAGGTCCACCGGTCCGGCAGCTTCGGCGGCAATTTGTCAGCGGGGACGCCAATGGCATGGCACCGACGGACCTCCTGCAGGCATGCCGCCGAATCCGTGTGACCAGCGGACCTCCTGCAGGTGCACTGCCGAAAGCCGCCTGACAGCCGTGCTTGGGGCGGCAAAAAACATAGAGCCGCCCCTGGATATTGTTCTGAGATGGACTCAGATTGCTAAATGCCAGTCGTAACAGTTTCAGGAGCAGCATATAGTCACAAATCTTTGGAATCGGGGCTCCGACCAAATGCACATTGTTCTGGGCCGGTGTCGATGCCACCATTCGTGCTGGTTCTTTACTTGGTGCCACTTCTTTGCTGAGGGCCTTGGGCATCACCTGACTGCTTGATGGGTGATACAGGTTTGCCAAGTACAGGGGTCTTAGAGCCTGGAACTTCTGGGTCCAACACCTCTCTCTTGGATTATTCTAAGAATTGGAGTTTGGATCTCGCATCCCATGATTTTCAGATTTGAGTAGAGAACAAAAAGCAAACCAAGCATTTACTTGGGATGTGGGATTAATCCAGGCAGAAGAGGCACTTCCTGTGCCTGTCTTTAAGCAGAAGTCCACCACAGGATGGGGGAAAGCCTGAAGCCTGTGGGTTTTGAGGCTGCCATCTTGAGGTCCTTGTTCAGAGGGGGTCTTCACAGGGGGGCGGGTCTGAACAGAGAGAGGGGATTGTAATGGAGGTCTCTACGGGGTGGCGGGGGGAGGAGTGGTCAAAGAATTTTGATCCACACAACAGTTATTCAGTCCAAGATGTTAGTAGGTTAGAAGTTAAACTCCGAAGGCTGTTCAGAAGGTGTTTCAGAAGTTTAGATGAAGACAGCTTATGCTGGAGTTGTCAGTAACTAGGATACCACATGGGTGCACGCACACAAGTACCCACACATCATATATATTTTAAACTATATGTTCAGAGAGTATAGACGACAAAGAAATTTGTTAAGAGGAAAGAAAGAGACAAAACAGATCTATTATTCTTCCAAAGCAATACACCAAAATAATTTTTAAAAATCAACACATTGAGAATGACTAGTGGAACTAGGCATGAAATCCACTCAACTGTCCTTAATTTCAGGTATATTACTTTGAGATTTTTTTCCCCTTTAACTGACTTTTTTTTATTACACAGACTTTTTTTGTGCAAGTGCAAAGAAAATGTAACTGAGTCTCCAAATAGGGCCCAGATACATGTTTATTACTAAATGAAATTAGTTTAAAAACTGAAGCAATACAGAAATAAAAGACCATCTTTCACATTTTCACAGCCAGTGTGATTTTTTTTAAGTCAAATTCATAACAAGGCCCACACTCAAGTGGACGATGGAAAATACTTGTTAACATGACATTTCCGAGGTATGGCATTTCTGACACACTGCCAGTAATGTAGTAGATAAAACAAGGCAGGCCCTACTAATTGTTCTCATGTGTAACCACAGTGACATTACAGTACAGGTTATTTAAAGCCTGGTGGGATTTACTTATGACTCTGGGTAAAGAATATTTTTAAAAGTATTCCGCTAAACACTGTCCGAAAATCTGTTCCAAAAAGCTGAAGTGCAAATTTTACAGCCCCTAACACTGATTTATAGTCAGGCAGTTCATGACCTGTAAAATAATCAGAAATTTTTATCTTTTCAGAATAGTTGGCATCCTGTGCCCTTACAGACAGTGATAGGTTTGTTTGTTTTTTAATTCCGCAGGGTGTCTAGTTATCAAAACTTAGCAAAGTGCATAAGTATGTTTTGTAAGAGGATTGTAAGGTCTGCTGGCTTCATATTCAAAGGACTACAAAACAAAATTCCTATTATGGATATCTTTTTGATGCTGGTGGTATGTCATGCATTCCCCCCACAGATAGTCATTTGCTTCCCCTTGCTACAAGAACTCAATTTAAAGAACATGGTTGCAATACTTCCATGAAATTGCTGTAATTTAGCCATTTTTCTTTTAAAAACACTGAAATGGAGTCAATAACATGACTATCAATTATGCTTTTGCTTCGTTGTGTGTGTTAATTCATGCCAAAATAGCCAGCAGGGCTGAATTATTAACATCTTGTTTGCTTTGGCTGTCACATTTATAGGATGGGAAACTGATTCATAACATTTCAACATAATTAGAAGCCAGATTCTGCCTTCAGTTCCATCCATAAGACTGTAGTTAAATCGGCAGTGGGGTTGCAGGGGTGTAGCTGAGGACAAAGTTTGTCTTACAAGAAGGATCTTAGCTAACATTTCTGTGCTAGTTTACACAAAAGGGAAGATGAGAGAAAGCTGTGATATATTTTGTACTTGCTGCCAGATGATTCCTGGGTAAAGATTAAGGTTTGGCTTTGATCTATAAAGCTCTTTTGTTTCGAATCCTAGCTACCTTAGAAAATGCCCCCCCCTCCTCATATGATACTGTGGGAGTTGCAATCAACTGAGACAATCCATCTAAAGACCTCCTAGTTGAAAACTAAGCATCTTTATAGAATATTTATTTACATTACCCAGCTACTGTAGAGTATTCACCTAACAAGTACGGTGGGACAGGATAAGTGAATTATTTCGTTTTTACACCAGTCTAACAGAGCAGAATCTGCTCTAGATTTAATTGCCATAAGCCAAACCCTGGTCCCATTGATTTTAGTGGAATAGCATTTAGTTCCAATGTGTTGTAATTTAACATTTATAAAAAGCACTTAGGGAGCCAAAACTTACTCACTCACTCAATGTATACATGGAGGCAAAGCACTTTGCTACATCTCACAAATACTCACACCAAATTAAAATCCCATCATATTTATGTTCTCCTATAAACCACCATGCCTCCTTGCACTGATATATAAATACAATCAAATAATGCATTCTAACTCTACAAAACAATAAATCAAACACAACAGACTTCCATGTTCTCCTTCATAAATAGGATAAAGCCACAAATCAATGCCTATTTACTCTGTAGTATTTTTTTTAAATATGAGTCTCTTTTTACAAATCCAATAGCCTTGTCAACCTTTTCCACTGTCTAAGGGTATGTCTACACTACGAAATTAGGTCAAATTTATAGAAGTTGATTTTTTAGAAATCGATTTTATACAGTCGATTGTGTGTGTCCCCACTCCAAGACCATTAAGACCATTAACTCGGCGGAGTGCGTCCACAGAACCGAGGCTAGTGTCAACTTCCGGAGCGTTGCACTGTGGTAGCTACCCCCACAGTTCCTGCAGTCTCTGCCGCCCATTGGAATTCTGGGTTGAGCTCCCAATGCCTGATGGGTCAAACACATTGTCGCAGGTGGTTCTGGGTACATGTCGCCAGTCCCCCCCGCCCCGTGAAAGCAACAGCAGACAATCATTTCGAGCCTTATTTCCTGGGTTACCCGTGCAGACGCCATACCACAGCAAGCATGGAGCCCACTCAGATCACTGCTGCAATTATGAGCATTGTAAACACCACGCGCATTATCCTGCAGTATATCCTGCAAAAGCAAAACCAGGCGAGGAGGCGATGGCAGCACGATGATGAGGAGGTGATGAGAGTGATGAGGACATGAAACATCTCTCAAAGTATGGGCCCTGGCAATGTGGACATCATGGTGTTAATGGGGTAGGTTCATGCCGTGGAACGCTGATTCTGGGCCTGAGAAACAAGCACAGACTGGTGGGACCCCATAGTGTTGCATGTCTGGGACGATTGCCAGTGGCTGCGAAATTTTCGCATGCGTAAGGGCACTTTCATGGAACTTTGTGACTTGCTTTCCCCTGCCCTGAAGCGCAAGAATACCAAGATGAGAGCAGCCCTCACAGTTCACAAGTGGGCATCAATTTGGAGTGGGCAAATCTACTGTGGAGGCTGCTGTTATCCAAGTAGCCAATGCAATCAAAGAGCTGCTGATATCAAGGATAGTGACTCTGGGAAATGTGCAGGTCATAGTGGATGGCTTTGCTGCAATGGAATTCCTTAACTGTGGTGGGGTGATAGACGGAACCCATATCTCTATCTTAGCACCGGAGCACCAAGGCAGCGAGTACAGAAACCGAAAGGGGTACTTTTCAATGGTGCTGCAAGCACTGGTGGATCACAAGGGACGTTTCACCAACATCAACGTGGGATGGCCGGGAAAGGTACATGACGCTCGCATCTTCAGGAACTCTGGTCTGTTTCAATAGCTTCAGCAAGGGACTTTCTTCCCAGACCAGAAAATAACCGTTGGGGATGTTGAAATGCCTATAAAAGCAGCAAAGAGTCCTGTTTCCACTACATGCATCCGACGAAGCGGGTATTCACCCACGAAAGTTCATGCTCCAATAAATCTGTTAGTCTATAAGGTGCCACAGGACTCTTTGCTGCTTGTACAGATCCAGACTAACACGGCTACCCCTCTGATACTTGACAAAATGCCTATAGTTATCCTTGGGGACCCAGCCTACCCCTTAATGCCATGGCTCATGAAGCCATACACAGGCAGCCTGGACAGTAGTCAGGAGCTGTTCAACTATAGGCTGAGCAAGTGCAGAATGGTGGTAGAATGTGCATTTGGACATTTAAAAGCGTGCTGGCGCAGTTTACTGACTCAGACAGACCTCAGCGAAACCAATATTCCCATTGTTATTACTGCTTGCTGTGTACTCCACAATATCTGATAGAGTAAGGGGAAGACATTTATGGCGGGGTGGGAGGTTGAGGCAAATTGCCTGGCCACTGATTACGCACAGCCAGACACCAGGGCGGTTAGCAGAGTACAGGAGGGCGTGGTGCGTATCAGAGAAGCTTTGAAAACCAGTTTCATGACTGGCCAGGCTACGGTGTGAAAGTTCTGTTTGTTTCTCCTTGATGACCCCCTCCCCCCCTTGATTCACTCTTCTTCCCTGTAAGCGAACCACCCTCCTCTCCCCCCTTTGATCACCGCTTGCAGAGGCAATAAAGTCATTGTCACTTCACATTCATGCATTCTTTATTAATTCATTACACAAATAGGGGGATAACTGCCAAGGTAGCCCGGGAGGGGTGGGGAAGGAGGGAAGCACCGGGTGAGGTGGGGGAAGAGGGAAGGACAAGGCCACACTGCACATAAAACTTATTGAATGCCAGCTTTCTGTTGCTGAGGCAGTCCTCTGGGGTGGAGTGGTTGGGTGCCCGGAGGCCCCACACCACGTTCTAGGGCGTCTGGGTGAGGAGGCTATGGAACTTGGGGAGGAGGGCAGTTCGTTACACAGGGGCTGTAGCGGCGGTCTGTGCTCATGCTGCTTTTCCTGCAGCTCAACCATACGCCAGAGCATATCAGTTTGTTCCTCCAGTAGCCTCAGCATTGCCTCTTGCCTTCTGTCACCAAGCTGACGCCACCTATCATCTTCAGCCCGCTACTTATTATCTTCAGCCCGCCACCTGTCCTCGCGTTCATATTGTGCTTTCCTGGATTCTGACATTGTCTGCTTCCACGCATTCTGCTGGGCTCTTTCAGTGTGGGAGGACTGCATGAGCTCAGAGAACATTTCATCGCGAGTGCGTTTTTTTCGCCTCTGATCTTCGCTAGCCTCTGGGAAGGAGAAGATAGTGTGAGCACTGAAACATTTGCAGCTGGTGGAGGGAAAAAAAAGGGAGAGTGGTAGTTAAAAAGACACATTTTAGAGAACAATGGGTAGACTCTTTATTTAAAATGGGTTGGCAATTTAAAAGGAGGGGCTGTGGTTTTCAGGTTAACGTGCAGCACAAACCCAACTAACTCCCCCTCCCCCCACACACACACCCAATTCTCTGGGATGATCGCTTCACCCCTCCCCCCACCGCATGGCTAACAGCGGGGAACATTTCTGTTCGGCCACAGGCAAACAGCCCAGGCCACAGGAACGGGCACCTCTGAATGTCCTATTAATAAAATCACCCTATTGCAACCAGGTGACCATGAATGATATCACTCTCCTGAGGATAACACAGAGAGATAAAGAATGGATGTTTTTTGAATGCCAGCAAACACCGGGACCATATGCTGTGTTATGCAATAATTCCAGACTACGTGCTACTGGCCTGGCGTGGTAAAGTGTCCTACCATGGAGGAAGGAATAAGGCCGCCGTCCCCAGAAACCTTTTGCAGAGGCTTTGGAAGTACATCCAGGAGAGCTTTATGGAGATGTCCCCGGAGGATTTCCACTCCATCCCCAGACACGTTAACAGATTTTTCCAGTAGCTGTACTGGCCGTGAATGCCAGGGCAAATTAATCATTAAACACGCTTGCTTTTAAACCATGTATAATATTTACAAAGGTACACTCACCAGAGGTCTCTTCTCCGCCTGGCGGGTCCGGGAGTCAGCCTTGGGTGGGTTTGGGGGGTACTGACTCCAGGTCCAGGGTGAAAAACAGTTCCTGGCTGTCAGGGAAAATGGTTTCTCCGCTTGCTTGCTGTGAGATATCTTCAACCTCCTCATCACCATCTGCCTCGTCCCCAAAACCTGCATCCCTGTTGCGTGCTACTCCATTGATGGAGTCAAAGCACAGGGGTGGGGTAGTTGTAGGGGCACCTCCTAGAATGGCATGCAGCTCATCATAGAAGTGGCATGTCTGGGGCTCTGACCTGGAGCAGCCGTTTGCCTCTCTCGTTTTTTGGTAGGCTTGCTTCAGCTCCTTAAGTTATAGCTTCTGTCCTTCATGCTCGTGGAGATTTTTTCAAATGTTTGGGCATTTCATCTTTTGGAACAGAGTTCTGATAGCACGGATTCGTCTCCCCATACAGCGATCAGATCCCGTACCTCCCGTTCGGTCCATGCTGGGGCTCTTTTGCGATTCTGGGACTCCATCATGGTCACCTTTGCTGATGAGATCTGCACTCACCTGCAGATTGCCATGCTGGCCAAACAGGAAATGAGATTCAAAAGTTTGCGGGCCTTTTCCTGTCTACCTGGCCAGTGCATCGGAGCTGAGAGTGCTGTCCAGAGCAGTCACAATGGAGCTCTCTGGGATAGCTCCCGGAGGCCAATACCATTGAATTGCGACCACACTACCCCAAATTTGACCCGGCAAGATCGATTTCAGCGCTAATCCCCTTGTCAGGGGAGGAGTACAGAAATCGATTTTAAGAGCCCTTTATGTCGAAAAAACGGCTTCGTTGTGTGGACGGGTGCAGGGTTAAATCAATGTAACGCTGCTAAATTTGACCTAAACTCGTAGTGTAGACCAGGGCTAAGAGAGGAAAGATATTGTGAAACAAATTAGATTATTTATTGAGTGTCACAAAAATAAGTAGCATCAAGTCTTGGCAAAGCAAACAGTGATGTTGAACTACCTTTTAAGAAAAAAACGTGCTGGCATTTGTTTTTAAGAGAAAAGAGGATTTCTCCATAAAAAGCTTCTGCTGATGTAAAAATTAAACACTTACACATCTGCTAGAGTTATGAGCATCTTACTTACTGAATTTTATAGCCTGCAGTTATTTGCCATATTTCCATTAATGTGTGTCATTGCAGTCAATAAGAATTGTTAGAGAGGTTTTCAAAGTCTCGGAGGACAGTTTCAGAAATCAAAAATGAAGAACTATGAACAAGCCATGTCCAGGGGCATGTCACTGACAGACATGGAAGTTTTGCTTAGTCTCATGAACAGTTAGTTTTAGGCACATACAGTAACTTATTGACTAAGAAAATGGCTGACTTGCTGAAGCATTACCAAAGGACCATTTCACTATTAAATAGCATATTACACAAAATACTCTGTTTAAAAGCATATTATGCTTTCTCATCCAGGAAAAGCAGCACAAAAGCCTTCTTCTTTGAGCCTGACACAAAATGTACTCTTTGCATGCACTTGGGGTAGGGCAGGTTTTATGTAACTCGGTGAGAGAGGACGAGAAGCGAGGAGCTGAGCTGAGGTTTGTAGAGTAAGCAGAACAGCAGAAGCACTGCATATTGGTATAACTGGTATCATGTCTATCTGCACTCACCTAGGATCGGAATAATAAAAACAGAATTACTCACTTCTTGGAGGAGTTCCTGTTTTTCCTTCCAAGCACACACAGCTCTTCCTCAGCACAGCAGGATATTTACGCTCCCCAGGTCAAGAGGAATGTAACTAGCCATACCCATACTTGTGTCATCGCATCCCAGCTAATAAATGTAAGATACTTAGAATGCACCTGAGCCGGACTGTAAAAGAGACAGCACTGTACAAAATAAAGTACTGTAGGTAGCCTAGTTAAAGGAGAGTGTACAGTGAGGAGTTCAGTATGTCAGAGAATGGAAATGGAGACTCTGCAAGTAACTCGGTTCCTCTCCATCACTCCATGAGTGCAGCTCTGTAGATTTCCCAAAACATTTACTAAATGGAATGGAGATGAACAAAGAAATATGCCTTGTGAGCTTTTTTAATGAACATGAAAGCAATGGATCCTGAAAAAGGAGAGAGAGAGAGAGAGAGAAACACAACAGCAGAGATTTACTAGACTAGTATAGAAACGACTCCATCTGTAAGACACTGGAGAAACTGGAGGCAGAGATCTAAAGGAAAGACCAGCTACCTGTCCAACCTAGAATGCACTGACTCATGGACATGTCCAGAAGTTCTGTGTCCACATTGTAGCTAAGTCAGCATGGCCAAGAAACTGTGGGATGTCCTTAAGACAATATAAAGATATGGTAACAACCAAAATATGATCTAGCTTGCAAGGAGCTCTTATTGTATATGGTAGGTCTTACCCAAGGGATTCCCACAGCACATTTCTTCTTTAAAGTTCTCCTTTGGAAAAAAAACCCCACAAAATTTGAAATAAAAATCCCCATCCAGCACATTGTCAGTCTTGGTAAATCCAGGTACAATGTGGCTTCTTCCAGTTGCTGAACAGACTTTTGAAGCTAAAGATCTATAAACAGGGGTTGAACTGGTGGGGGTGGGGGTGGAGAGGAACAAAGGTAATGGTATTCTTCCTAGGTCCAATCCACACAATCATCTCCATCTACCTGAGATACTGCTCACAATAGACTGTGGAATGTTCAAAACATGATTATATGCACTCTGCTAGGCTCACTGGTCTTGGCTACTTCTTTATTGGGGTAGTATCTCCCGAATGGCACCCACTCTCATGTCACTGAAATACAATGTTAATCACAGGATATTGTGCAGATCTTCAAAATATGACATCCCTTTCCTTTCTTCCATGCTTTCATGAGCAATAAAAGTTTAATGTCCATGATTTAAACGTTGATATTTTTAAGTCACAAATATCTGAGTTATTATCCATTGGCAGTTCACACCTGTCAGAGCTTTAGTTTCAGGCTGTCTACAGACTCAGGGAGTCATTACTGCATTGGTCAAACTGCCCGTGGGGTGGAAAGAGTTTTCTCTCAACCATAATGGCTAGAAACTTTGGACTACTTCTTTCTTAAAACTAAAGCAGAAATGTTGGAGAATAAGTAATGACTTCAGCAAGGTGGTTATTCTACAAAAAGTGATGGAGTCAATATTCATCGGGTCCCGGTGATTCCACACAAAAGATGCACAGCTTGCATGTAATATGAGGATCGTTTCCAACTGCAGCTCTCCTAATTCAATCTGGAATTTGAGAGTCAAGCTGGGGTCCCCCCCGCTGCCTTTTCAGTCTGTGCATCATTACCAGTAATCAAGATTCTGTAGACTTATTTACACTTGGGCAGTCCTACATTGTCTTCAAGCAATTTCACAAGCATGAAGAAGTAAATTACATCAAAATCTGACCCATCCCACTAAAGCCCCTCAGGTAGGGTTACCATACGTCCGGTTTTTCCCGGACATGTCCGGCTTTTCGGCAATCAAACCCCCGTCCGGGGGGAATTGCCAAAAAGCTGAACATGTCCGAGAAAATGCCGGCCGGGCACTTCCCCTCCCGCAGCTGCTATGCTCCTCCCCTGACTCTTCGGCTCTGTTTAAGAGCCGAGCTGCCCGAGCTTCAGGCAGCCCCCATGTCTCTGGACCCTGCGCCGCCGGAGCCCGGGAGGGGAAGTGCCCGGCCAGCGGCTGGGGTCCGGAGGCAAGGGGGCTGCCTGAAGCTCGGGCAGCTCGGCTCTTAAACAGAGCCGAAGAGTCAGGGGAGGAGCATAGCAGCTGCGGGAGGGGAAGTGCCCGGCCGGCATTTTCTCGGACATGTTCAGCTTTTTGGCAATTCCCCCCGGACGGGGGTTTGATTGCCGAAAAGCCGGACATGTCCGGGAAAAACCGGACGTATGGTAACCCTACCTGAGGGGCTTTAGTGGGATGGGTCAGATTTTGATGTAATTTACTTCTTCATGCTTGTGAAATTGCTTGAAGACAATGTAGGACTGCCCAAGTGTAAATAAGTCTACAGAATCTTGATTACTGTANGTCTCTGGACCCTGCGCCGCCGGAGACATGGGGGCTGCCTGAAACCTGTAGTGCTCAGGCAGCTCGGCTTTTAAACAGAGCCGAAGAGTCAGGGGAGGAGCAGAGCCTCCGGCCGCGGCGGTTCTGCTCCTCCCCTGACTCTTCGGCTCTGTTTAAGAGCCAAGCACTACGGGCTTTGGGCAGCCCCCGTGCCTCCGGACCCTGCGCTGCCGGAGCCCGGGAGAGGAAGTGCCCGGCCGGGGGCGCAGGATCCGGAGGCTTAGGGACTGCCTGAAGCCCGAGCGCTACCGGCTTCACGGTTTGCCGGGCAGCCTCCAGACCCTGCGCCCCCGGCTGGGCGCTTCCCCTCCCGGGCTCCAGCTGCGCTTTGCTGGGGGCTGCCCGGCAAACCGTGAAGCCGGTAGCACTCAGGCAGCACTTTTCGCGTGGCTGGGAGTGGGAGGGAGGAGGGGGCGGGAAGGGGCGGAGTTGGGGCGGGACTGGGGAATGGGCGGGGCCAGGGCCCCGTGGAGGGTCCTCTTTTTTTATTTGTTTAATATGGTAACCCTACCCTCAGGACTGACAGGAGCAAAAAGTAGAAAAATATGAAGAAGTTACCTATAGTTTGAATTTTTACACTGCTGGGGGATGAGTGTAACGGTTGAAATTCCCCCCCCCAAAACAATGTGATTAGACCTTAAAAACTGAAGCTCCTTGAAGTGCGGTTCTACTCTGAAGAATAACTCTGTAAAACTGGCAGTGTCTTACTCAATATATTTTACAATCTGGGGAAAAACTCATCAAAAGGACAGTATTAGTCACTCAACCTCATTCGATCACTTTGCCTGATCTCATAAGCTAAGCTGCGATGGACGCAGCCAGTACTTTGAGGGGGGGAAACAAGGTGTTCCAGAAATCACTTTGGAGAGTCAGTACTTTACTGTGGACTTTACTTCCCCACAAGTCAGTATGAAAACCCTACTACAGCATTCTGTTCAGGTTACTGTTCTGGGGGTTCTATCTTTTGCAGAAGACATAAAACGGAAGTCTTGGCCACTTGTGCTCATTAAAGATATTAATCTCCATCCCCACTCTCCTATGCGCTGGCCAAATTCCAACCTGAATGATTTCATTCCATCTCCCAAGATTTTCCTTACAGTTTTAGTTGGATAAAAGATCCTTCAATTCCTGTCCAAAACTGCTACAGTAGTGCACTGTTAAACAGCAGCCATGTTTCATCCCAGAGATGGCTGCATTTCCTCCATATGTCTCTGTTTGTTGAATGTTCCTAGGGCTGAGCTGCCAGTGCATTTTTCAGTAGATATGGAGGAAAAGTCAAGTTCAAGACTTGTTGATAACTTGAAAGCTTTTCCTTTTGAAAAAAACAGACATTGATTTTTTTTAAATGAGCAGTATATGGGTAAAGCCAGCTAGTAACATTTCAAGGAAAGTAACTGCTATTAACAGATGCATTTACAACTGCAGTGATGAATGAAAACAGTGCCGCTAGGAAAGTTTTAACAAGCCAAGTTGGCTAAGGATCAATGGACGAGGTACTTGCACGCAGCTGCAGAATAACTGACAGAACTTCCTTAGCAATCTTAGGAGCACATGGACAGATGTTATTCACATTTTCTGCAGAAGTGAATTCTCACAATCACATCCATCAAGAGATGGAAGTTATGTTCTAATGTTACTAATCTTGTCACTCACAGAAACTGATTGTAGCTCTGTGTAGAACTATCACAATCAAAATGTGGAGACACGGAGGGGATGAGAAAGCTGCCAATGCCTTAAGGAAGCATAACATGACAGTACTTATTTACTAATGATCAATAGAGAGAAGCATTACTAGAAATGGCCTTTTTCACTGCATTATTATTAATTTGTTAAGCTCCGACAGTGGACTTGGCGTTGTACATGACACAAAATATAGATGATTCATATCTCAAGAATCTTACATGCGGTATGTTTATAAATTTATATGATTTCAGTTGTACTATCCATATTTGATATGGAACACCAACCTAAATGTCCTCCATTTCTTTTATAATTTGTGGGCACCTTCACTCATCCCTGAGCATTTGGTACAATTTAGGGGAAGAAAGGCATTTACTGTATACTAGAAACACAGATTGAGGGCACATGAACAGACCAAATAATCAACAGAGAAAGCTTGAAAATAAACTTTCGCTAAATGCAAAGGAGAGTTGACTTATTAGGGGGTCTAATTCCCCACTGTTGGTAGACGGTGCTTAAGTAGGTAATTCTGTGACTATGTGACTAATAACATTTTATATTCTTAGCACTGAACGAATTTCAAAATTCTAATTTACTATTCCCATTTTAATGTTGTGCGGTTACTTTATACAGATTTCACACAGCTTGGACAATGAAAACTAGGCTGATCAGATTCACTTCTGTTCATTGCTAGTTTTAATTTCTGATTCTCAAAGAAGTAACTAGCATCCTGTTACAGTGCAGAGGAATTTTAAAGCCAAACAAAAACATTGTTTCAGCAGATGTTTTTTAAATGTCATGAAAGCATTTCTGTTTTTTCAAAATGTGAATGTGGGGTCAAAAATTCAGCTGATATTGTCTCTTTAACCAACAAATATTAAAATTATTTAATATAGTTAACATTTAATATGATTTAATATTTAATATGGTTAAAATATTTCAGAGTTTACAATACAAATTCTTCCAGTGTACACCACAGACGCTGATAATAAATAACCTCTGAAGTCTAACCACTATGTGAACTACATGATCAGGGCCACTTTAGAGATCAAAAATAGAACCTGGAATTGCACCCAGAAACAATCTGGAAGCCAGGTTTCCGGAGCACAGGTATAATATACTCCATACACTAATATCGCCAGTAAGCAAATAGCAGCATTCTGCATTAAGCCCTTCAGGGTTCGGGTCCTGTATATTTCCAAGATCACATATCTATTTGTGGTTTACCCTTATAGCTGAGATCAGTTGGGGCACTTAAGCTGACAGCCCCTACATTTGTATTGGTGGGGATGGAAGCAGTGGGTTCTCAGTCCTCCATTTCACGTCCCACCTTAGAGAATTTGTTTCCGAACTTTGCTGACAGCTTGTTGACTTTCTGGCCATGTTGCAAAGCCTGTTCACTCAAGCTTTCTTCAAAGAGGTAAACTCAGCTAAGAGGTTCTTTGTTTTCTTCTTCACTGGTGTAAAATTATTTTCATGGCACCCAAAAATATGCTGGCTACTTTACAGTACAAATAGAAGAATGAGATGCACCGGGTGCACAGAGATTACTCTCTAATTTGGACATGATGAAATGTGTGTTGTGGTGGGGGTGATGGTAACAAACAGTAATGAGGAGATGTGGCGAGGAAAGAAGAGGTTTACAGCAGCAAGCTGATGTGCTTACCAAGCTTAGGCATGTGAACTTCTACATGGTTCTAAAAAAAGAGTTGTCAAATTGTAATTTAAATAATAAAAAATAAAGGCCCCAATCCTGCAATCAGATCAGCACAAACAGAGCCTTGCATCAAGAGTCCCACTGAGATTTTCTGGCTATGGGACGTCAACCATGAATACACTCAATGCTCAAATACTACTATATGTTAAAAAAGCACATACAAAATTAAATGAACATATCAAAAGACCACTAAAAAGAACTCCCAAGCCCAAGTAATTATGCCTCTAATCTAGCAACTGGATCCACTAAGACAAACTCTGGTGCCCATGTGGAGCCTAATTGAAGTTTCAAATGTACTCATGACTGGCACCCAGTGTTTCCAACTCTCATGATTTTATTGCAAGTCTCGTACTGTTTGGTGTTTTCCTTTATCCCCAGCTCCTGGAGTCAATGATTTTGTGAAACACTCAGCTTTAATTTAAACAAAAAAGTTTCTAGCCTTCCTAGTTGTGTAGATGAAAGTTTGAAAAAGTGACCCCCTAAAGGCTCAAATCCCAGAAAGCAAATTAAAAGAACCCAGCTTTGTTTTTGAATCTCATTATTTTTAAGCCAGTGTCATGATTTCGGGGACCTGATGATTTTTGAATGCTTGGGAATGGCAATACTGCAAATATCAATAAGCAAACATAAAACAAATGTTGAAATCCAACTCAGGAAAGGCTGCGCTGAAATCCTTTCCATCAGCAATAAACCAACAATACTGAAAGATTTGAGATGCCAAGGCCATATGCTCTTAGGCAGAAGAACAGAAATCAGCTTGTAAACCACAACAAAATGAAGAACAAAGCACAACAGCACCACCTTGAGAAACAGCACACGCCAAAGAAAAGATCTTACCCACCTGCCTCGCTTGTGAATCAACAATCTAGGAGCCTGCTCCTGCTCACATTGAAGACAATAGAAAAAAATCCATTGACTTGACTGGTGCAGGATCAAGCCATAGTAAGTCTCTACCTTGAGTTTGGAAACACAATGTACAATTAACATACATACAAGAGCCCCTCTACTTCCCTACACTAAGGCAAAACATAAATATATCCTGCTGTGAACAGAAATGAGGGAAGAACACTAATTCACTATCCTCTGATGGATTCTGCTCACATTCTGATATGGAAAACAGAAATAATATTTGACAGCCCAAGCCTGCACACAGTTAGCACACAATGCTGCTGGCCCAAGAGGTACTGCAGAAATCATATGGAACACAAGATTATTGAGGGACAACGTGAGGTTAGAAGAGTTCAGCTCCTGAAACACTTTAGGGCAATGAGAAAATTTGAACTCCTGTGACATTCTGCACCAGCACTCACTGTTCATGAGCAATACTCCTTCTTTCAATGCATTCTTATAATAGCTATCACCACGAGTAGATGATGTCTCTATGATTCTTTGCTGACACTCTCAGCCACAGTCAATCTTTTTTAGTATTTCAGGCACTCTATTCTCACCAGCAGCTCCAACACATCATGATCTCTTCCAAAGCTGATTCATATCTCCACATTTCCAGTACAGCTGCTTTGTTCAAATAGCTAACTGGCTTCCGTTTACTTCTCTCTGCCATTCAGTCACTGCAATTCTCACCAATGGGGACAGCTGAAATCCACTGCTTCAGACTCTAATAGCTACAATACCAATTATCTACTCCTTTCCACTGCTCTCAACCACAACAGATGAGAGGTGGTGACCAGATTCAAACTTTAATAAAACACCACCACCTAAACTGGATACTGCCTTTTTGACTGCTGCTGCGCCTGGAGAGGAAGTTTTCAGAGAACTGTCCACAGTGACTCAAAAATCTTTCTTGGGTGGTAACAGCTCTTTTAAAACCTATCATTGCATATGTAAAGTTGGGATTATTTTTTCCATTACTTTGCACTCAGCAATGTAGAATTTCATTTATCATTTTGTCATCCAGTCCCCCAGTTTTGTGAGATCACTTTGTAACTTCTCACAGTATGCTTTGGACTTAACTATCTTGAATAACTTTGTATCATCTGCAAACTTTGCCACTTCACTGTTTGCCACCTTTTCCAGATCATTAATTAATATGCTGAACAACACATGTCCCAGTACAGATTCATTGGTGGCCCCACTATTTGCCTCTTTCCATTAGGAACATATTTTCCTACTCTTTATTTCCTATCTTTCAGCCAGTTACTGATCCATGAAAGGACCTTCTCACTTATCTCATGACTGTTTAGTTTGCTTATGAGCCATTGGTGAGAGACCTTGTCAAAAGCTTTCTGAAAATTCAAGTACACTATATCCACTGGATCACCCTTATCCACATACCTGTTGACTCCTTCAAAGAATTCTAACAGATTGGTGAGGCGTGACTCCCTTTACAAAAGTCATGTTGACTCTTCCCTAACAAATCTGAATTATATATGTATCTGGTAATTCTGTTCTTTCACTAGAGTTTCTACTAGTTTCCCTGTAATTGCAAGGATCTCATCTGAAGCCCTCTTTAAAAATCAGTGTTACATTAGCTACCTGCCAGACATGTGATGCACAGGCTTATTTCAGTGAGAGGCTACATACTAAAATCAGTAGTTCTGCAATTTCATAATTGCAAATTAAGGTTAGTAGGCCTATTGACCTCAATAGGAACAGAGCACGGTTGGGTACTTACAACTAATATACACATGACCTAAAACAGAGAGCATTAAGTGCATGCAGCTTTAGTGAGAGGCAAAAAGTTACTGTAGTTAACACCATTATGCCATAAATATAGTGCTGAAAGCAAATCTGTGTTATGGACTTATGTCTTTTTATAGTTCAACCATACATACTGTATGTATCTGTTTCACTGGTACCATGGTAACCGTGAAGAGAAAACACACACCAACCTGAAACCGTAGCAATCACGGGTCCTGTGGCACATTTAAGACTAACAGAAGTATTGGGAGCATAAGCTTTCGTCGGTAAGATGGCATCTGAAGAAGTGAGGTTCTTACCCACGAAAGCTTATGCTCCCAATACTTCTGTTAGTCTTAAAGGTGCCACAGGACCCTCTGTTGCTTTTTACAGATTCAGACTAACACGGCTACCCCTCTGATACTTGTAGCAATCACATCACTTATTATGGGAATAGCCAAGTACAGGATAATCATGTGTCCTGAAAGCTGGGAATGTTCCTGTTTTCAGGGCCTATCTGTGTCACTGCCGTTTTGAGCAAAATAAGGTTGGTTTTATCCAGTTTTTACAATTCCTGCAAACTGTCCTCCTGAGCAAATGAAACTGATAGGCTGGCTGACTAGAGGTACACTTCAAGGCTCTCTCCTAACCAGGCCTGATGCATGTTTCCACACTGCCCTCCCCTTGGGGCCTCTCAGTGAACCTTGTGATAACCCAAATATGAAATCACTCATATGCAGGCCCTGATACCACAAGCTGATCCACACTGCTGGACACCCATGCTCTCACGGAGCCACAGAGAAGTCAATGGGGCTCCAAGGAAATGCAGGGATCAGTTTGCAAGATCAAGGCCAAAGGGCCAAACCCACCTGTTCAGACTCACCAACACCCCACCACTATTGTCCCCTGTGCTTCCTCCACATCTTTATAGGACTTTTCCATAAGGAGAACTCTAGAGTTTACCAGGCATCACATAAATAGGGTACTACAGAAAATACTATAAAAGCCTCTGGGATTTAATAGACCGCAAGACTGCTTCTGTAAGTTTTGCTGAACAATTATATAATTTTTCTATTAAATTCCATCTGGCTGGTCAAAAAACCTACAGCAAGATTATAAATTATTAAATTCTACAGGAATACAAGTGTCCCAGTTTTTCCACTTTGAAAACCCAGTCAAACTTTTCAGACAGTGGGGAAAATAAAAGATGACTACATATCTATTTGCACAAACTCTCCAACTCCAACATGTACCATTACCTGTTATGAAGTATTCTCTACCACCACCACAGTAATCCTAACATTTAGCTAGTTAAGCGCACTTACATACCACATTTGACATTTCAAAGTTCAAATGTATTCAAGTTCATCCCACAGAAATAAAGGTGGTCAGGATTTCATTTTTACATATTTTTTTAACCCTCTTTTAATTGCTGAACTTCTCAAAGCATTAAAAAAAAAAAAAAAAAAGCCATCACATTTTTACAGTGTCCATGCATGGAAAATATCAGCCTGCTTGGTAAATGTTTCAGAAGGTTGTGAAAACAGGGGATTTGAGTATAAACTCTTTTGCAGCTTTTAATTATAGTGACAGCATCCAGCCCATTACAATTATTGTGCACATTTTCATTTCCACTAAAGCAGTGGTTTTCAACCGGGGTCTGCAGACTATGTATAAGGGGTCCGCGAAAGGTTAGTCATTACCATAGAACAGTGGTTTTCAACCTGTGGTCTGATGACCACTGAGGGTCTTCAGACCATGTGTAAGATTTCCAAAGGGGTCCGTACCTCCATTCAAAATTTTTTAGGGATCCACAAATGAAAAAAGATTGAAATCCACTGCACTAAAGCAAGACTGTCTATAAGCCCCCTAGTGGGAAAAGAAGATTTGACTATTTTTGTTTTTAAGCCTGTAATATCCATGACTCCTTTAAGTGCCATTTGCTTTTCTCTGAATCGATGTTTACAACACCGTCACTTCAAATATCTGGCATTCTCCTCAGGCCAACTCACGGCAATCCTGGTGGCCATCTGGTCTGTAGTTCTCAGAGAGGAGGAGTCCTAACAACTGTTTTTTGAAGCTTTCAGAGCTCTCAGCATGCTGCCGTGTGCTTTAATAGAAATGGTATTTTCCACTGGAAACAAAGCTTTTAATGTTTAGAGAAAATGGTCATGAGGACTTCCTCTTTTGAGGACTTAGAAACGAAGATGGATGCTAGGAGTTTTATGAGTGAAGCTAAATGACTGCCAGACTTCTAAAATGACAACACATTAGGAAAAAATTTCCTGTATGTTCTGTACACTTGAACTCAGCCTCATTTCTTGCCTGACATTGGAGTTTTTAATATCAGCTCTAATGAAATATAACTCTCAGATGACACAGCTTCAAAGTATAGGTTTTTTTTTGTTCACTAGCTAGCAGTGAGGTTTTGGCCTTATTATTATTATTATTAATACAGAGCCAAAAGTGTGCTAGGCCCTTTACAGACAAGTCTGAAGATAAGGTTTCTGCCTTGTATCTGCTCTATACACAGTGTCCATAAGATATTCAACCAAACTGAATACATCAGATTTATTTTCACAAAATAACTATAGCCAAGACACACGTTATGACACAAGAACACAAATACAATGTAAGCAATACTTGGCCTCTCTTTTTTCTCTTCTGTTTCAGTCTGCTAGCTTACAGTGGGATACAACTTGTTGAGGTTTTTTAAATCTAGCTTCAGTGCTTGAAGAACCTTTTTGCAGCAAGGACTGGAGTTGTCTGGTGTGAAAGATGGTGGAATTTTTATTATTGAATCTGGTTCTTGTTGTTTAGGACATATTTCTTAGTTGCTGGTTGACATGTCAGTGTCAAATATATTATATGTATATTTATTTATTTATTTATTTATTTTGAAGGCATGTCCACACACACACACGTGTATGTATATATACATACACACACGTAGACAATGCTCACGCATTTCAAAGCTCAACTACACAACAATAAATCCAGCACTATAAGCTAAGCGACATGAAAGCACTAGTCAATTAGCCAGAAATCTGAGAAGAGTGCATCCTTCCCAAATATCCCATTAGTGCAGGAGGCAGGCAGGTGTGAAGCAGCCAGCATTGACTTCCTCCTCCTCCTCCCTGGTGTCTGACCCTACTACACCAAAGAGGCACAACAGGCCAAGGGAGTTTTGGGAGCTCAGCAGCCCTGAAAGCAACTCATGTTTCCTGGAAGGCGGGACTGCTGGGGGAACACTGCTCATTCTCTGCAGCCCTGATTATGAGGGTCATTTCAGCAAGTCTGAGGGAAAGTGACAGCTGGGCCAAATGTGTGACTGCCTCTCCAGGGAGGTCTTGGCAGGTAGGCATCTAGTCTGAGCACTTCTGCTTGCTAGAACAGCAGCAATATCACACAAAGAAAGAAATGGTTTCTCAGGGAGACAGTTTCCAAGCCAATTTAAAAGCTTTATAGATCGAAACCAACACCTAAACTCCACCCTGGAACTACTATACAGCAACTGGAGTCATGAACTCCCAGCAAGATACTGCCAAGTGACAAACACATTCAGGACCAGCTTCAGTTTATAAGCAGATTGAAGGTGTAGCCCCAGGCAGAGTAAGTGTAGCCATCTCCTCTCAAGAGGACAAAGGTCCATATCAAAAACAAAATGGTTTCCAACTTTCTAGCCAAACACAGGCAGGAAAAACAAAAGACAATTCGGGTCACTACTGCTACCTGGATAATCACCTGACAGCAGCTGGTGAGCTAATAAGATCTTCAAATTGTCTACTCCAGTAACAAGCAGTGAGACAACAAGTCTAGGGGCTGATTAATTTAAACCCATTTGAGTGGAAAAAAGTACAAAGAACCAGAATTGGGCTCATTAGCTTTAAAGAGGCAGAGAGGAAATTCTCTGAAAAACATAAGGGACAGATTTCTGGCAGGAGTTAATGTTAAATGCTCTCAAGGGGTGTTGCCTACTCGTGCAATCATAACATTAACAATTTGTTTGATTCATAAAATGCAACAGCAGCTAGATTCAGTAGCTATACTTCCTGCAGTCCAGACTGTGTTTTCATGAGGCAACTGAGGAGTTGTACCCTCTTTCTGAAATCCTCAACGTTTTTTTGATGTGGATCTATGGCACACAAACTGCTGTCTAAACAAATTTTGGATTCTTAGTTAATGACAACAGCATATCGGCTCCTTCTGAGGTTACAGTGAATGTTGAAAGGATCCATGTTTACTTTTTCCCGTTGTGGAAAAAAGTTTGTGTAACATGGTATGGTGCAATGTGCTACGGCGGTGGCGTTCTCTGTCAATGCTGCACTTCACTTCCAAAACATAGCTGTGTAGGATGAAGTAAGTGTTATACTTCAGTTTCTCCAGATTACTGACAAATATTACACTTGGTCTCTAATACTGCAGGAAGACAGATGGAGAAAACACAGTGCATGACCTCCCAAGCACTGGGACAAATTCCGACTACTCACTGCAGGGTGCGCTAGAGGGAGGTACCCCTCTTCCCTCCCCCGGAGCATGTGCTAGGGAGAGATGGGGAAAGTGCACAGGGAGACTTCCTGCTGCACACAACTCACCCAGGCAGAAGTTAGTCACAATGTAGACCTAAAGATCCCTTGAGTGCTACTGAGGAGTTGGGATGGCGGAGCTGGCATAGTTAGCATGACTGGCTGCACTCTACAGGCACAGCAGACTGGGGAGGTTGTGACCAGGATTTCATCCACATGCTTACTGGGAACTCTGCCTCAGTAAGGGCAGAAATAAAACCAGGTAAGGTCTTTGAGATTTGACCCATCCTAAATATGGTCCTTTGCTTTTCTAAAGGAAAATACAGAACATTTAAGATAAAAAATAAAGCATTCACCAAAATATATAAATAAATGATTCTAAAGACATTAAAATATTAGGTTATTTCTATAACTGTATACAAAGGTAAAAGACACATATTTTAATAACTGGCTTGGCTTTTTCTTTAGAACGTAAGAATGTCCATACTAAGTCAGACCAATGGTCCACCTAGCCCAGTATGGCCATTTTTATTCTCTTGTATAATATAGATACGCTTTCGGGTCAATGTGGTGCAGGCTGGCAATCTTCAGATGCTGGAACATCATGGAAATAAAATATTAAAACATACTGTAGGAAAGGCACTTTCGGATTAAGGATCCATCAGGTAAATTAATATTATTAAAATATATGGTTCTAAAAACAAGGCAATATGAAGAATCCCATTCAACACTCTCAATAACCTGGAATTTAGCTATGACCAGAATTTTAGGTAGGTTATTCCTTAGCCCTAAAACAAAATACGCTCATAAGTCTTCCAGATGTCTTAATTCAGCTTTATGTCATGTTGCATTTTTCAGAGATCTTCATTGTACCAATATTCTGGATTTACACTGGTGTAATTGAGATCAGAACATGGCCTCATGTCTATTACAGACATTTTATGGTTTGCTTTCCATTACACCTCTACCTCGATATAACGCTGTCTTCGGGAGCCAAAAAATCTTACCACGTTATAGGTGAAACCGCATTATATCAAACTTGCTTTGATCTGCTGGAGTGCGCAGCCCCGCCTCCCCGGAGCACTGCTTTACCGCATTATATCTGAATTCGTGTTATATCGGGGTAGAGGTGTATTTCAAATCAAATATTATTATTATTATTATTATTTGTATTATTGTAGTATCTGCCCTAGTCACAAACCAGGACCCCATTGTGTTAGGTGCTGTACAAACACAGAACAAAAAGATAGTCCCTGCAACCAAGGAGCTTACAATCTATGCAGATGGATACTGACAGGGGAGTACTTATGGGGGAGTACAAGTGAACAATTAGATTATCACCTACTTCATCTCTCGGTTGTTCATCATGACAGGCAGTGGTCTCTGCACACCAGCAATTCAACTGTTATCAAGTTTTTTGTAGTCATCACAAGAAAAGAGAGTTTTGAGCAGGGATTGGAAAGTGGATAATGAGGTATCTCTGCACATATTTACAAGGAGCGCCTCCCAAGCATGAGGATTGGCACAGGAGAAGACACAAGGATGACTGAAAATTTAGTAAGTGTCAAATAGAGGCTGGCATTATGGGCTGATTGAAGGCAAGCATCAAGTGCTCAGTAGCAACTGAGAGATGATAGGTAGGGTAGGGACTGGAGGTCTTGAAAATGAATACAAGCTGTTGACATTTGACACAACAGAGAAGAAGGGATGTAGAGAGAAGGATGACATGGTCAGAGCGACTAGCTAGGAAAATTATCTTTGAAACAAATGATTGTGAATGGATATGAGCAGGGCAAGATGACATTTGTCAAGGCCAGAGAAAATAATCAAGATGCGAGATGATGAGAGCCTGGAGGAGAGTTTTACCTGTGTGGACGGCTAGGAAAGGCTGTATTTTAGAGCAGTGGTTCTCAAAGTAGGGTCGCCGCTTGTTCAGGGAAAGCCTCTGGTGTGCTGGGCTGGTTTGTTTCCCTGCCACGTCTGCAGGTTCGGCCAATCGTGACTCCCGATGGCCGCGGTTCGTCGCTCCAGGCCAATGGGGGCTGCAGGAAGGGTAGCCAGCACGTCCCTTGGCCCGCGCCCTTCCTGCAGCCCCCATTGGCCTGAAGCGGCGAACCGTGGCCAGTGGGAACCGTGATCAGCTGAATCTGCGGACTCGGCAGGTAAACAAACCGGCCCGGCCCGGCCCGCCAGGGGCTTTCCCTGAACAGGCAGCGGCCCTAGTTTGATAACCACTGTTTTAGAGATGTTATGCAGAAAGAATCTGCAAGATTTAGACATACCCTGGATTTGAGGCTCTAGAGAGAGGTCTGGGACAAAGTAGTCCCTCTTTTTAAACTACTGCATTTCCTGGCATCAGAGATGCCTAAAGGCTACTTCAATTTTGCAGTGACCACACCCAGTAAAATGCTACTGCTCTAATACACAATTTGCTATATTTTTATAAAGTCTCATACCTTAACTTGTTTTAAGCCCTTGCCATTTTCGGAGGACAAAGTATGATTAAAGACAACAAATGCTCCTCTCCAAAAATTATTTCCCTCCTAGCTGGTGCAGAAACAGTGACCATTTCAGGAAGAAAAATAACACTGCACTTAGGTAATTAAGAGGACTATTGATGTGGTCTATCCAGTTCGGTTGCTTCTATTGTTAAACTGTTTGCTAAAACTATCTTGAGCCCCTGCCTAAAAACTCAGAAACATTCTGTTTCTCACATGGAGTTCAGATTCTAGTTTCTGAATTTTGCATACTTTATGAAAGTAGACTTAAAACTTTACATCTTACACCCACATAAATGGAACAGTTCTTCCCCTTCTCCAGCTCCCAGAATCAAATATCCTGGCATAAAGTGATCAAATAAAATAGGTGACTTATGTTTTTATTGGTTCCTCCAGACTATGATGACATTTCCTAAAACACTGAGCCAGGAAACTATTAATGTCTCTGAAAAATTGAAAAGGATCAGGCTACTTTGAAGGGCCCATTCAGTATACAGTGTCTCAGAAGGCTTCCTTGTAGCTGTACAGGCTACTTACGATTCAATTAAAAATAACAACAATATTTAACATTACCTAGCACTTTCCAGCTTCAAAGTACTTTACAAGTTTGCTTCATAACACCTGTGTGGTAAGGAAGTATTATCCCCATTTTAGATATTAGAAACCACTTAGACAGGTTAAGTGGCTTGACCTAGATGACATACAGAAATCCATGCTGGAGCCAGAATTAGAACTCAGGTCTTCTTTTCCCCCAGTAGTAAATGATGGCTTTTCAAATCTTGATTGTGCTGCTTTCAGCAGCAGAGAAGAAAATGGACTGAAGCTATCAGTCTAAAAAACTAGAAGGATCATCGTCTAGATTTACTTCAACTTTGTTGCCTGGAGTTTGCAGCATTTGCCAACCGGGTCTTTAAAAAGAAAAGCTCACAGAATTGGCAAGATGCACACATGCTTCAGATGTCTGCAAGACCAAGTGACAGGTAGAGCTAAAGATTCCTGATGAAAGTCAGTTGAAATGTTATGCACTGATCAAACAGTTGAACTTCTCAATGATAGTGCATTACTGAATGGAGAGCAGGTGGAAAGATCCTACACAAGATCTAAAAGATAACATCAGAACACTACAGCAGTGATTCTCAAACTAGGGCCGCCGCTTGTTCAGGGAAAGCCCCTGGCGGGTTGGACCGGTTTGTTTATCTGCTGCGCCCACAGGTTCGGTTGATCACGGTTCCCACTGGCCGCGGTTCGCCACTCCAGGCCAATGGGGCTGCAGGAAGGGCACGGGCCGAGGGACGTGCTGGCCCCCATTGGCCTTGTCAATAAGAGAACAGTACAGCTCCAAAAGGGTTAAGCAAGAATGGGGGTCATCCGATGCTATCTTTTGTATGTTACATCAAATTAAACATGTTTAAAAGGCACCAGAGCTTTTTAAATGGTAATGGGACTCATTTCATCTGCAAAATATTGTGGGCCTGATTTTGATCTTGATTAAAAGGGTCCAGGGCAACTCACCCGAAATCAGCAGTGCTAAATAGTGGTAAAAGTGGCCTACACAGAATCAGGCCCAATGTGACAAGAGAGTACTACAACAGTCTAAAATAAATAAATATCTAACCCCTCTCTCCAGGGACTATATTCTGTGCTAGCAGTGAGATGGACTCAACAATCTAATAGGTCTTTTACATTTTAAACAATTATGATCCAATTACAGCACATGAACACGAGGTAAAAATCCCATTATTGCATAGTGCCATCTGCTGGGCAAGGAAAGATTGAAATAAACCTATGTCAGATCCTCAGCTTCAAAGGGTAGGTCTATACTTACCTCCGGGTCCGGTGGTAAGCAATCAATCTTCTGGGATCGATCCCGGAAGTGCTTGCCATCGACGCCGGTACTCCTGCTCTGCAAGAGGAGTACGCGGAGTCGACGGGGGAGCCTGCCTGCCGCATCTGGACCCGTGGTAAGTTCGAACTAAGGTACTTCGACTTCAGCTACGTTATTCACGTAGCTGAAGTTGCGTATCTGAGTTCGAAGTGGGGGGTTAGTGTGGGCCAGGCCAAAGTGTACTTTGTAGCTGTCAGGTCAGAAGTTACTCTGTTCTCAATACACAAGCAATGAATTCAGTGAACGCAGAGTTCACTATCATTGAACAAAAAAACTTCAGAAACAGACTTCAAAGAGAAACAGCAGAACTAAAATTCATTTGCAAATTCAACACCATTAATCTGGGCTTGAATAGGGACTGGGAGTGGCTGGCTCATTACAGAAGCAGCTTTTCCTCTCCTGGAATTGACACCTCCTCATCTATTATTGGGAGTGGACTACATCCACCCTGACTGAATTGGCCCTGTCAACACTGGTTCTCCACTTGCGAAGTAACTCCCTGCTCTCCATGTGTCAGTATATAATGCCTGCATCTGTAACTTTCACTCTATGCATCCGAAGAAGTGAGGTTTTTACTCACGAAAGCTTATGCCCAAATAAATCTGTTAGTCTTTAAGGTGCCACCAGACTCCTTGTTGTTTTTGCAGAGTTCAGTGTTCATGATTCCCATTGTGAATTGTGGACTGAGCAATTCTGCTCTTGACAACAATGATGTTCACAGGCAAGTAAACCTAAAACACTGAATTTACTACTGTATTGCTGGTTAATCACAATGTACTGATTAGGGTTTCCTTTTAACACCCAGACAGGAAATAGGAGTACAGGAAGTGAAAGCACAATACATTCTTGCATGTTAACTAATTCACATGAGCCATTTCAATAACAAGTCTTCTTTAAACTTATCTAAAGCCAAACACGTTGTCTGCTCAGCTTCAAACATTTCATCTTTCTCCTTAAACTCAAGCCACGTGTTTTAAAGAGATGTATATGTTTCACTCAACACTGCAGCCCATAAGCTTCACGTGAGTGACTGGAGAACCTTCTGCTGTGATTACAGTGTAGGATCATATGCCATCCTCAACAGTTAACACCACTGTCCTATAAGCTGAAGAGGAATGGGTCCTTTGGAGCTACTCAGTGCCCATCTGAGATCAGGCACAGAGATTACTTTTCAGTCACTCCCTAGAATGCTTTACCTCTGGTGGCGTCAGACCAGGAAGCAAGAGAGTCAGACATAACATACCCTGGCCCTCTCCACTCCCTCCCCAAGCCCCAAACCTCACTCTGCAGCTGCTGTATATACTCAGCATCACACTCCAATGGCTACCAGGTCACAGTGCAAATGAGGAGGGAGAGGAATAGGAGTAAGAGCCACTTTATTGACTCTCCCTCTTTGCCAGTGAACCTGCAGGGGTGAGGACAGCACAGGTAGAAATGTGGGTGGGCATGTAGCACTGGGGCTGTGCTGTCTCTGAGCAGAGTGTTTCCTTCTCCATTCAAAACGATCACATCCGTTTGGGAAGAGGAGGAAAGGACCTGATGGGACCACATGCTCTCCCTCTACCTCAGGATCTCCCATGGGGCAGGAGAAGGAACAAAGAAACCTTGCAGGTGAGCTGGAAGAACATGAAGGGTGCAGAACAGATGATCTATCTGATCAGACAGATTATCTAATTGAGTGGGGTGGTACTCCTGGGGAGCAGAAGATGTCTAGAAGACTTGATTGGGGAGTAAGAGGAAGGAGTCAAAGAATCAAATGTTCACGTATTGTTTGGGGCAGAAAATTAGTTGATTAAGGACAATAGATAGATTAATGGAGCAGAAGAATAGCAGAGCACAGACTAATTAAGAAAATAGAGTGAAAAGGCCAGAAAGAGAGAGGAACCCCAGCAAGAGCAATAGAAAGACAGACTAGTGACACTTGAGAAGATGGTTCGGGATATGGGGAGCAGCTAGGAGCAGGAGGACAGAACATGGAGAACAGAAACATGCATGGAGTGAACAGAACAGCTTCTTTTGTTTGCCTAGCTGTGGGGATAAACATACCTCTTTAACTAGCAACCAATCACATGTCAAAAATGGAGTGGAAACCAATTTAGACTTTGGGGGACTGGCCTCCCATAATGCCAGCAGCAATTTCTCTGAAGTCCTTTGCCAAAAACAACAGGCCCTAAAATGTCAAATAAATTTGAAAATAAAAGCTTCTGCCCTCAAGCATGCTGTGCAACCCCATTAAATCCAGCGGCCGGGAGCAAAGACAGAATTACGTTCAGCTGATTACCATATATTGCATTAAACTGGCTGTGTACCATGGGCTTCTACAGGATGGAATTAGAACTGCTCAGATGCATGCTCTGTACGGATAACAGCCAGAGGAGATTCTTCTTTAGCTTGAGTGGCAGAAGCCAGGAGGATCTGAGATCTAGCTCTGCTGCAATTATAAAGTGCCAAATGGCCTTGGTTTGCAGCATCAACCAGCACTCAACTATAAAGTTCTATTTAGCTCACAGATTTGTTGTAATTCAAGACTGGAGATGTGGACCTTAACATGGATTTTCATACTGCTGCTCTGTGAGACAAAAAAAGGTACAACAGAATTTTCCCACAGCTTTTCTTTTTAGGACCCTCCATCTCAGTCAGTCTTCACAGTGGGTATTCCCCATTTCTGTGGCAACTGGAGGCAAACCAGATCATTGAAAGATTCCAAAGCTGAAAAATACTAGCTATATAAAAGTTTAAAGGTGCTGTTCAACTCAAACTATTCACAGAATAACATTGACATGAAATTTAGGGATTTCCTGGAGGAACTCCCTCTTCCCTTTCAAACTCTTAACAGGAAACCAATAGCCAAGAAAAACAACCTTGAACATAATGCAGTCCTCCCAAGGGAGGGTCAGACTGTCTGACATGGAGGATCCCAGAATGAAAATTCACAAACCAGAAAGAATTTTCCCTTTCTCGGTCCCCTCCATATTACACAGTCTTCACAATGGGGTGTAAAAGCAGAAAATTACCCAAAAGGAGGGAGAATTCAATTTATCCACGTAGAACTGAAAAGGAACGTAAGGGTTACTGGGGCACCATGTTCCATAATACCCGTCTACCAAATGCTGCTTCAGCAGAGGTGAGTATGTCAACTCTATTGTGTTGGAGAAAGTGTGGATGGACGATCATGTAATAGCCTTACAAACCTCCTCATAACATGTATGTAATCTCTTCATCCAATAAAATCGCTGCTGTTTTCACAGAGTGTATGGTCATGAGAAGAGTTGTACCTGAGGCTTTGACTACCTCTGCTATATACACCTTTATTCCTCTGTAGGCTCTGTTCACATCTAATTTATACATTTCTACTCCCTGAGGATATTTGGATTCAACCAGAAGGGCAACACTATCACTTCCTATTCTATGATGAAGATTGTGGCGACCTTGAGGATGGACAGCTGGTTAGTTCACAGAACTACCCTGTTTGATAGAACACGTAAGATAGTTTTCTCTGAGAGTACAGCAAACCCGGGAAAATCCTTGGGCAAGGAGGTGGCGAGTATACAAGCAAGATACCTTCAATGAAAAGAGGAAGAGACCTACTGACTGTGGGTTTATTAGGATATTTAACCCACGAAGCAAGACCATGACAGGAACCTGCATATTGCCAAAGGACTGATAAGTGTGACAGTCCCGGGGATCTGTTGTGTGACAGTGATGAGAGACTTTCATGGGTTTCTTACAATGCAGTATGCCTGCAGTTGCTGACTTGTCTTTCCAAAGGGTGTTGGGTTTGAGCTCCATAGTCAGGCCATCTTGTAAAAGCACTATAATGTCTTTTGCTTCATCTGTTGCTCTGATATGTGTCCCCTGTAACAGCAACATCTAAACTTCCAGTAATACATCATTTGTCAATTTCCTCTGAGATAGTCAGAGGATGTTTATCATCTTCATAGTGACTGTAGTTCCTTCCTCTAAGGGTACGTCTATACTTACCCGCTGGTTTGGCAGCAAGCAATCGATCTTCTGGGAACGATTTATCATGTCTTGTCTAGACGCGATAAATCGAACCCAGAAGTGCTCGCCATCGACACCGGTAATCCTGCTCCGCAAGAGGAGTAGGCGGAGTCGACGGGGGAGCCTGCCTGCCGCGTGTGGACCCGCGGTAAGTACCTTTAAGTTCGAACTAAGATACTTCAACTTCAGCTAAGTTATTCACGTAGCTGAAGTTGCGTATCTTAGTTCGAATTGGGGGCTTAGTGTGGATCAGCCCTAAGCTTCCCACCTGAGGGGTCAGGATTGGTTCAGGGTAGGTCCCTACTGAGGGTGTATGTGTTTGTTGTAGAAGTTTGAGAGGAGATTCCAGTTACATCTAAATCAGGTCTGAGAACCAAGACCTGAAGGATAATGAGAAAGTGATTATAACCTTTGTTGCCTGATCCTTCACAATCTTCTTTACCATATTTACTGTCAGTGGAAGAGGGAGGAAAGGCATAAAGGAAGCCTTTTAGCTTACTTCTGAGAAAAGGGAACCACCGCCTCTGTTTTCCAGTGTCTCTACTCATGTAATACCTCTTGGTTTTCCAACTGGACTTGCATGCACATAAATTCATCAATAAGCTTCCAACTTGGCTGGCGAAGCACCAAATGACTAGCATATCTAGACTGTGTTCCCTTCGTTCTAGGTAAGTCTTGCTGAGCGACCTGACCCTGACTTTCCTTCTTGTTGTAGAACCCTGAGGAACAGAGCAAGAGCTTCCCCCACCCCAGGACATAAACAAAACTACTTCTGCAATCAGCAATGAAAGATTTTTGCCATCTTAGCTGTTATATACACACCATGTTTCTGAAGAATTTTCTCCATTTCCAGCAGAAGTGAGCTAGATGGCCCATAGCATGAGACAAGTTATACTCTGCTTGGGCCACATCCACACACACTCCTTTCCCTACCTCCCCCAAGTCATATAGGAGTACTGATATGTTTCCCTTACATAGGGACTGATGTCTGTACTCAGGACCAGCTTCTCTGGACCCAACATCAGGTATCTGTCAAATGTAAAGAATGCATTTATCAAGAGATGTTTGTACCAAATTTGGATTAAAATCCTTATATAACCGATTTGCTGCAATTGCTGTAGAAGCAAATAAAGAATTTGCCAGGCGGGTTTCCACACAAGACCAAACTAACCCAGGAGCTGAGTCAGGGATTTTCTCTTAGAAGAGGTGCACTAATGTTTGGCAAATCAGACACTATCTTCTTCCATCTCTCTTTTGATATAAAGATGGTCTTGGATGATAATTCTGATTCTGGAGTTTTGTGAGGGCTGTAATTGACCTTTCCACTTGTTCACTAAAATGCCATGTTTCTGAAGGCTTTCAAAGATGGCTGCTGGGCCTTGTGCAACATGTATCCTTTTGTACCATCTAGACATGTACCCCTTCCACTTGAAGGGGAAGGACGATATGGCTTTTGAGAATACCAGTGTAGGGGTTACTAGTCCAAAAAGGGAGTATTCTGTGTTGATAATACTTCTTGCTGTAGCAGAAGCTAAAGCATTTCTGAGTGACTCTTCCTGATCATATCTTCAGTAGCTCCCCAGGAGGTTTATTTTCATATTATCTGAAGTTTTGGAAAGCTGTACTATAACAATGGATTTCAACATTTCCACCTGGGTGTATTGATCTCTTTATGGACTTGATGAAAGTGCTGAGATCTAGCAGTTTTTAGCAGTTCTAAGGAGCCATAGAAGAAACAGATATTTAGTTAAAAATCCTATAAAAATCCTTTGAAACCTTTGCTCCGGAGGGAGACCTGGAGTCTGCCATATGTGCCACTTGAGGTAGAGCATTCTGGAAAGTTCTTCCTGAGGGGCGGTCTTAAACCCAGACTCAGAGCAAAGATCTGGTCTGCCTTCAGTTGCCATGGTGACAGGGAACACCCATTGTGAAGACTTTCTGACATGGAGGGACTGCCGATGACAAAGTTTTCTTTTACAGGTTGAGAACCAGGGAGAAAGCAATATTGCAACGCCAGATAAGCAACACAAACAGCATTCTGTGTAGCAGGTTCTCTACCAATGGGCTCCATGGGCCAGATTTTGTGCGTGCTCTGTTTAAAGAACACAGCTTCACTGTTTTCATTGTTTTAAATCATTATGATCATGATTTAAACAATTTAATCTATTGTTACTTCTTACCGCATGGTAAGTGACTTACTACATATAAACAAAACAATTAAGTTCCACAGGGAATTGCTTGCTGTTGGAAGCTGAACTGATATGTTGTTCTTGTAATCTGAATATTGAAAATTAGTTGACATGTAATTAATTATGAATATGGTACAATTTCCTGAATAGAAAGGGTAAGAAGAATAGGCAGCACATAAACTGGAAGCTCACCATTCTCCCTCCACTATTTCAAGTGTCCTGTGATACGGTTAGCTCTCTCTATCTCCAAATGTCAGCTCAGTGTAACACATTCAGGATAATGGGGACAGTCACTAGATAAAACTGCATGTGCTGGCACTACTGAGTCTAGTGGCATTCCACACACACACACACACACACACACACCCCTACCTCTCTACCACTGCAACTGAAGGAGAATACCTACTAGTGACTAGTTTCTGAGCCTCTTTGGGTCAGCTATTAGGGGACATTATCATACACACATTCACACCATTACACTATCATTCACTTAAGAACATAAATACTGGTTATGACCAATGACCCATCTAGTTCAGTATCCTCTCTTCTGACATTGGACAGTGCCATATACTTCAGAAGGAATGAACAGAATAGGACAAGTTTGAGTGATCCATCCCTGTTATCCTGTCCCAGCATCTGGATGTTGGAGATTAAGGGACACCCGGAAGACAGGATTGCATCCCTGACCATCTTGGATAACAGCCATTTATGGACCTATCCTCTAGGAACTTATCTAATTATTTTTTTAACCCAATTATATTTTTGGACTTTACAACATCCCCTGGCAACGAGTTTCACAGGTTGACTGAGCGCTGTGAAGAAAGTACTTTCTTATGTTTGTTTTAAACCCAGTGACTGTTAATTTCATTAGGTGACCTCTAGTTCTTGTGTATGTGAAGAGGTAAATAACACTTCCCTATTCACTGTCTACACACCACTCATGATTTTATAGACCTCTATCATTTCCCCTACTTTTTCATCTCTTTTCAACAGTCCCAGTCTTCTTAATCTCTCCTTGTATGGAAGCTGTTCCATACACCTAATCATTTTTGTTGCCCTTCTCTGTATCTTTTCCAATTCTAATATAACTTTTTTGAAATGGGGTGACCAAAACTGCAGACAGTATTCAAGGTGTGGGCATACCATGCATTTATATAGGGGCATTATATTTTCTGTTTTATTATCTATCCCTTTCCTAATGGCTCCTAACATTGCTAGCTTTTTTGACTACCACTGCACACTGAGCAGATGTTTTCAGGGAACTAGCTACGAAGATCTCTTTCTTGAGCAATAACACCTAATTTAGACTTATCATTTTGTATGTACAGTTGGGATTATTTTTTTCCATTGTACATTACTCTGCACTTATCAACACTGAATTTCATCTGCCATTTTGTTGCCTGGTCATCCAGTTTTGTGAAATCCTTTGGTAACTCTTCACAGTAAGCTTTGGATTTAACTATCTTGAGCATTTTGTATCATATGCAAATTTTGCCACAACACTGTTTACCCTCTTGTCCAGATCATTTATGAATACAGTAGCACCTCAGAGTTACTAACATCAGAATTACGAACTGAACAGTCAATCACACATCTCATTTGGAATTGGAAGTATGCAATCAGGCAGCAACAGAAACAAAAAAAGAAAAGAGCCAAATACATTACAGTACTGTGTTAAACAGAAACTAATAAAAATAAAGGGAAAGCAGCATTTTTATTCTGCATAGTAAAGTTTCAATGCTATATTAAATCAATGGTCAGTTGTAAACTTTTCAAAGAACACCATAACATTTTGTTCAGAGTCATGAACATCTCAGTGTTACAAATAACCTCCATTCCTGACGTGTTCATAACTCTGAGGTTCTACTGTATGTTGAACAACACAGTTCCCTGTATAGTTCTTTGGCGGACCCCACTATTTAGCTCTCTCCACTGTGAAAACTGACCATTTATTCCTACCTTTTATTTCCTGCCTTTTAACCAGTTACTGATCCATGAGAGGCTCTTCCCTCTTATCCCATGACTGCTTACTTTACTTAAGAGCCTTTGGTGAGGGACCTTATCAAAAACTTTCTGAAAATCCAAGTACACCACCCTTATCCACATCTTTGTTGATGCCCTCAAAGATGTTCCATCAGAAAAGCCATCTTGACTTTTCCCCAAAATATGTTTATCTTTGTGTCTGATCATTCTGTTCTTTACTATAGTTGCAACCAGAGTGTCTGGTACCGATGTTAGGCTTCCTGGCTTGTAATTGACAGAATCACCTCTGGAGGCTTTTTTAAAAATTGGCATTACATTAGCTATCTGCCAGTCATCTGGTACAGAGGCTGATTTAAGTGATAGGTTACATACCACAGTTAGCAGTTCTGCACTTTCATATTTGACTTCCTTCAGTACTCTTGGGTGAATACCATCTTGTCTTGGTGACTTATTACTATTTATCAATTTTGTTCCAAAATCTCCTCTACTGACACCTCAATCTGGGACAGATTATTTATTATTTGTATTCCATTAGCATCAACGGGTCCAAACTGAGATCAGGCTGCCATTGTGCTGGGCAGTGTGTGTGTGTGTGTGTATATGTGTATATATATATATATACACACACACACACACACTCACAATGCATAAAGCTAAGGATGTACATAACTCTTTGCAGGATTGGGGTTTTGGATTGTAAACTTTTCAGCAGAAGGATTGTTTCTGACTATATATAGTCCGAGATCAGGCTGCCATTGCTGGGCACTATATATATATATATATTTCAGAACAATGGCAGCCTGATCTCGGACTATATATGATCAGAAACAATCCTTCTGCTGAAAAGTTTACAATCCAAAACCCGTGTGTGTGTGTGTGTGTGTGTGTGTGTGTGTATATATATATATATACACACATACACACACACACACACACACATACATATACACATACGCACAATATAGTAAATGAAAAAATTAATTCACACTACTATGGCTCTTTTGGGTAATGNACACACACACACACACTGCCCAGCACAATGGCAGCCTGATCTCAGTTTGGACCCGTTGATGCTAATGGAATACAAATAATAAATAATCTGTCCCAGATTGAGGTGTCAGTAGAGGAGATTTTGGAACAAAATTGATAAATAGTAATAAGTCACCAAGACAAGATGGTATTCACCCAAGAGTACTGAAGGAAGTCAAATATGAAAGTGCAGAACTGCTAACTGTGGTATGTAACCTATCACTTAAATCAGCCTCGTACCAGATGACTGGCAGATAGCTAATGTAATGCCAATTTTTAAAAAAGCCTCCAGAGGTGATTCTGTCAATTACAAGCCAGGAAGCCTAACATCGGTACCAGACACTCTGGTTGCAACTATAGTAAAGAACAGACTGATCAGACACAAAGATAAACA